>NC_133376.1:30906198-31082167 GCF_049309525.1 Garra rufa
TCCACAAATCTGACTCAGACTGAGTTTTAGTTTAAGGAACAGTTTGCCCAAAAACCAAAATAGAGTCAGTGATCTGACCTCAGGAGCCAATCGTTTTTTTTTTTTCTTGTGATCAAACAGGTTGATGAAGGTTTTTGGTTTAAATTTTAAATAAAGTTTTGTATTTTCTTTTTAGGGTGACATTTTATATTCTGTCCAGGAACTACTACTTTGCCTATAATTCTGAAACTTGAAGCTAAAACCTGAAAAAATAAGCTTTCCATTGATATATGGTTTGTTCGGATAGGACAATATATGGCCGAGATACAGTTGTGATATACAATATTTACGGTAGTAAATTTACAAAATATCTTCATGGAACATGATCTTTACTAAATATCCAAGTGTTTTTTGACATAAAAGAAAAATTAATAATTTTGACCCATATAATGTATTTTTGCCTATTGCTACAAATATACCTGTGCTACTTAAGACAGGGTCCAAGGTCAGATTTATTAATGTGCACTGTACCTTCCAAATATATAAATAAAATTCAACAATTGATTTTTTAAAATTGTTAATGGTTTGTTTCACAAGTGAAAGACAATCATGCGAGTTTGGAATGACATAAGGACAGGACCTTAATTTTTGGGTAAGCTTATCCTTTAAAAGACCCTTTGTAGAAACAGCATTTTGTGTAGTAAAAAAGAACAGGTTAATAAGGCTCTGGTACCTCAGGGCAGCTCACAGTGGGGGTAGTTCAGGGAGGCACTGCGTTCCGGTGCCCCTTTGTACCAGTGCTCTAAGGAAGAGCAACTTCCTGTTGTTGTGGACTCTGTCATATTTCAGTACAATGGTAAATCCAGTGCTCTGATCAGCAGTACAGCCCACGATATCCGCTGAAAACACACATATTCTTGGTACAGATTACACTGTGTGCACACTCCAGTAAAGATATGCAGGCTGTAAAAATCAAAGCTATGCAGGTTATAAAATTCTGTGACAAACATCTGCGAATATACTATACCTCATAAATGATCCCCATTTAAAGGGCGAGTCAGTCAGTTTAATTATGCTCATTTAATTACTTTGTTTCATGTAATAAACAGCACATGCCTGATATCTGTGTAGTGATTTGACCTACTTTCAAATCATTACAGGTGATCGGTTTAAAAATTAAATGTGATGTTTTAAAAAAACAAGATATCTAGGAAGTGCTCATCTCATACAGATGGGAGGGGAGTGTAGAAGTGCTGATGCTATGACAGGCAGAACAATGCTGACTGCTTACACTGTCTGTCTCAGACACTAACCTTATGGCCTTGTCAAAATATCTGACTGTCAGAATGAGAGCACTGCATGGTCAGGCAAAGAGAGCAATTGGAGTGAGACAGACTGAGAGAGGAAGAAATGTAGAGTGTGCGAGGCGCCTGTCACATCCCTCCATTGTGCCGTTTCCTCCTGGCCTTTTTTTCT
This sequence comes from Garra rufa, assembly GCF_049309525.1. Lineage (NCBI taxonomy): Eukaryota > Metazoa > Chordata > Actinopteri > Cypriniformes > Cyprinidae > Garra > Garra rufa. The sequence goes on from NC_133376.1 coordinate 30,907,654, forward strand.
GTATACACATGACAGTAAAATCCTTGTAACACAGAGCCTTTAGGTTAGGACACACAAAAGAGAACAACTTGCAAATAAGAGACTTCCTGTTAAATCCAACTGCCTGTCTGCCTCTTCACGGACTGGGACTTTTTTATTCAAATTTTTTAAAAATATAAAAACTATTAACCAACCAGTGCAGTTCATGGATCTATGAGTCTGTATTGTGCTGAACAAACAGAACAAACTTGTGAATGTGATTTATTACTTTTCTAAATGGCACTGGCGCAAAGTCTTTTATTTTCTTTGTGGGCTACTATGTATTCAGACTGAAAGTATTTTTCTTTCACAAAGGAATGAATGCCGGGCTGATTTGTGAGGTTCTGCAATAAGAGGTTGTGAAACCTAAAGTGATGAAAGAGTGACTACTAGTGTACGTTAAATGTAAAATAATTGGGAAATTGCCAGGTAAGAGCTTTTCTCCACTGACCTTGATTTGAGAGTATTTCAATAGATAATTTAAAAAACTATTCAGTGTAAGATAAAAACTCAGGAGTCAGTAAGTTAGCATGTCATCTTTATTTTATTTATTTATAAGACAGTTCTCTAGTGAATATTTTTCAGGGTAGGAATTTGTATGGCTATGAAAGAAAAGCATAGGCAAAGGCAAAAACATTTCCAACATTTTTGGCAATAGAAAAGATTCAGTCTACTGAACACATATTGTCCATAGCGGTTTGTTCCATTGTTCAGTTAAAGGGATAGTTCACCCAAAAAAGAAAATTCTATCATTAATTACTCACCTTCATGTCGTTCCAAACCCATAAGACCTTTGTTCATCTTTATAACACAAATTAAGATATAGCAATAAGATAATAACAACTTAATTTAACAATTTCCTCTCTTCCATGTCACTCAGCTCCTTCTTCATCAGCAGCACCACACGTATGCGTCCAAGATTGGCACGGAAGAGAAGAAATTGTTGAACAAAGTTATTATTTATGTTTTCTTTGCATAACATTACGGTTGAACCACTGATGTCACATGAACTATTTTAATAATATCCTTATTATTTTTCTGGGCTCTGAACATGAACCTGGTAGTTGTGTTGCTGTCTATGAAGGGTCAGAAAGCTCTCGGATTTTCATCAGAAATATCTTAATTTGTGTTCCGATAATGAACGAAGGTCTTACAGGTTTGGAATGACATGAGGGTGAGTAATTAAAGACAATTTTCATTTCTGGGTGAATTAACACTTTATTGTGTCAGTGTGTCAATTTTATGTTTGTAACCACTACTTTTTGGAATATATAGTTTGATTTTAAGAGTTTCCGCCACCACACAAAAACTAAAATTGAACCGAATGACCTCTAGCAACCTGTTTCCTACACTCTTAAAGTGATAGTTCACACAAAAATGAAAATTCTTACTCTGTAATTATTCACCCCTTATGTTGTTCTAAACCATAAGAGCTCTCAGATTTCATCAAAAATCTGTGTTCCAAAGATGATCGAAGGTCTTATAGGTTTGGAATGACATGAGGGTGAGTAATGACAGAATTTTCATTTCTGGGTGAATTAATACTTTAATGTGTCTGAATCACTCATGGTGTGTTATTATTAGGCTTGAATCAATTCATGATGTATTATTATTATTATTAGTTTAGAAGCTGCTTAAACAATCTATGACCAATTGTGTCACACTTTGGTTCGTACTTTTGACCTTGGGCACAGGGCAGAAAACTTGGCACAATTTTGACTATTATATTTATTTAAATTATATTGATAGATGCTTTAATTTTTTTAATTATTTAGTTGCTTTTAGCTAATTTTTAGTTTTTGGATTATCATTTGTGACCCTGAACCACAAAAATCAGTTGTAAGTAGCACGGGTATATTTGTATCAATAGCCAACAATACATTGTATGGGTCAAAATGATCGATTTGTGACCCTGGACCACAAAACCAGTCTTAAGTCGCTGGGGTATATTTGTAGTAATAGACAAAAATACATAGTATGGGTCAAAATTATTGATTTTTCTTTTATGCCAAAAATCATTAGGAAATTAAGTAAAGATCATGATCCATGAAGATTTTTTGTAAAATTCCCACTGTAAACATATCAAAATGTAATTTTTGATTAGTAATATGCATTGTTAAGAACTTAATTTTCACAACTTTAAAGGTGATTTTCTCAGTATTTAGATTCTTTTGCACCCTCAGATTCCAGATCTTCAAATAGGCGTATCTCGGCCAAATATTGTCCTATCCTAACAAACCATACATCAATAGAAAGCTTATTTATTGAGCTTTCATATGATGTATACATCTCAGTTTTGTAAAATTTTACCTTATGACTGGTTTTGTGGTCCAGGGTCACATTTTTCTTTTATGTCAAAAATCATTAGGTTATGAAGTAAAAATCTTGTTCCATGAAGATGTTTTGTAAATTTCCTTCCCTAAATATATCAAAACTTAATTTTTTATTAGTAATATGAATTGCTAACTTCATAATGACAACTTTAAAGGTGATTTTCTTAATATTTAGATTTTTTGCACCCTCACATTGCACATTTTCAAATTGTTGTATCTCGGCTAAATATTGTCCTATCCTGACAAACCATACATCAATGGAAAGTTTATTTGTTCAACTTGTATGTGTACATGTGTATAAATCTTAATTTAAAAAAAATGGACCATTATGGTTTTGTGGTTCATGGTCACATTTATGGAACATAATTCTGCTTTAAACGGGTTAATGTCATAATAAGAAGCTTTTGTGGTTGGCAGGTTCCTAAATTAAGCCAATTTGCCACTGTGTTTTTTCTAACTCCGCATAAGAGGGCGCTATACATCTATATACAGTAAATGCCGTAATCTGCGAAAACCCACCCTACCCTTCAACTTTCCCCCTGCATGACCTCACACCTCAAATCCGCCGCAAGCGACAAGACAAAAACACAGCGCTGCCATTATAATCAACGAACCTGTTCCCAGCGCTTGCAGAGTGGATGTGTTGTGAGGAAACACGCTGCTCCGCGCTCGCTTGCCAGTCCGCTGCCTGACGTCACCTCGGAGCGCGCTTCCATAGATGCGAGCGAGTACAGTGACAGCGCCTCGTCCACTGTACGCAACACTGAGCGCGGCTCAGCACTATCTCAGGCTATACGCGAGAAACGGCAGCAGATCATGGAATGTGACTAGGCAACATTCCGCTTTATTTGAGGCCGGTCGTCCGCCCTGCACTCACGGGGTGCAGTACTTTAAGCCCACCGTTCCCATTATTTTACCAAGTGATCACTGCCCTCCTGTGATCCGGGAATAACGTTGGGAGCTTTAACATTTTTTTTTAGTAATTATTCCTCGAGTTTCTATTTCCACTATAACGGTTCGATTCTGACTTCAAGCTCAGGCTCAATAACTGGATTTTATTGGTGGAACAATAGGCGACTGCTTCTGTCTGGATATTAAATTTTATTCTTGGATTATTGTCTCAGCATCATGAGCACGAGTGGTGAGTAAATTCTTGGCATTGTTACCTTGCTCTAATTGCAGAGAATAATTAAATACTAATGCGAAGCAGATAGAAATCTAATTTTAAAATAAAACAAATAAACTTTATCTTGACCTTGTGAAATAAGAGCAATTGGTCTTATTCAATCGTTTGACCTCTTGCTCCTGACCTGTCCCAAAGACATTCTCACTGATCAGGCATTTGGAATAGTAAAAATAATCCTTTTTTTCTTATTAGGAATTTAATATTAATCATTTAATTTGATGCAACGTTTAGAATTCTAAGAACAACAGTATTATTATTGAAAATATTATTGTTACTATTATTTTATGTGCTCAGGATTGATAATATCTGTTGAAACTGAGCTGGTCTGTCAATTCAAAACAAGATTCTGTCAAACTCCATTTGGGGATTAAATGTCTTGAGAAATATTATAAAACTTAGACATACTTGGGGGGCCAATGTCTAGTTCGGTGCCAGTCAGATACGCTTGTTTGCATTCATTCAGCTCTCATCCGATCATAATAATGAAATCATCATTACTGATTACATGCTGTAGAAATCTGTCAGATGAAAACAATCAGAGAGGTGGCTCATATTGGTCACCAGCTTTCCTTTGAGGCTTGTGCTTCAGTCAGCTGATGTTGCAAGGGCATGACCGCTGCTTCTCATAATGATCCTTTTATGGGAAAAGTTCAGCAGAACCTTAAGAACAAAGCCGATGGGCAACCGAACCGTTTTTTCTTTTCTTGTTTGTTGTACTACCTACTTGGCAAATGTCGTGCTGTTCTGTGATTAGAAATGGTTTGCATTCTTGCAGCAATCTGCTAAATTGCATTCTCAGTTGATGAGCGGATGGACAAGCTTTGTCCATATGTGTCCAACTCTCTGTACTAATCCCCCTACTATTCTCCCCTTAGTTCAGGACACACAGCTCGCAGTACCAGTGCACTCTGATAAAACAATGTCACATCAGTCAATTGAGCTTGCCTTATTCACTCTTTCAAAGCATTTTGCCTGTCAGCTGGGGATGGGGCTGCTACCAGCGTGCTACTGTATGGAGAGTGAGTGTTTTCAGCTGCAGACAGATGGCAAGGGAATGAGTGCAGTGGCCGGGTTGTGTCTCATGGCAAAAAAAAAGACTGGTTGGAGAGCTACCAACAAATGAACAAGCATGCATGGTCCGCAAGAGACCTGGAGTATTCCACAGAACATGCACGTAAAGCTCAAATAAATGTGTAAATAGACATACTCTTTTTTTCTTCTTCAGTAGAAAGTCCCTGACACCAAGTCTCAAACTTACCTGATAGCCACTCATGCAGACATATGACATTTGAATGGCGCAGTAGCCGTACACAGTGGCATGTTGTACACTACATTGGGCATGATTGCCTTGAGCCAGTGAAAATGCCGAGCAATTACGCAGAGGTCACTTGGTCTCTCTTCATTTGCTGCTCCCTACATTTCTTATGGTCAACTGCCATTATCACCTGCCCTCTATTTTCTGCATCACTGAGAGAACAGACAAACAAGTGAGTAGTGGAATGTGCCTTCAATCTGTTTTCCATTCCCTGTGCTTTCTGTCTTTCGTTCTCTCTTTGTTCTCCCGTTTGATCCTCCTGAGTGAATATCAAGGGTTTCTGTGCCTTAGTGATGCTGTAGTAAATAATAGGTAGTGGTTGTTTATTATCAGGATTTGAAAAGAAAAGCAGGGGTGCATATTGTATAAGCCTGACTCATGAATGTTATTTAAGTGACATAACAATCTAGCCTAAGGTTCCTGAAGTCATTCTACCCTGCTCTTCCTGTGTCAGCATTCACGACTCAGCATCCCTCGCATCAATCACATACTAGGCTAGCACACACACTTGTAGAAGTGCTTCCGTCACCACTGTCCTGTCATGCCAGCCCTGTGGAGAGCAATGAGGTGGAAGCCAACTTCTTGTTCAGACCTCTTCAACAACACTCTCCATACAACAACTATCTGCAACCGCGGGACCCTTTTTAGCCATGTGTAAAATGAATGCACTTTTTTGTCTTGACATTAATGGAATTTGTGGTAATGAAATCAGCATGAGTCAATATTAGGTACAAACAAAAGCAATTTAATTAACTGTCATCGTATTAGCATATAGAATTAGTTTGTTATGTGGTATGTGCTCATAAATGAAAACACTGGATTAATTTACTGTCATTATGACAGCCCATTATAAATGGCAAAAATTGCTTTATAAATTAAATGCAGGAGTGATTTGAAAAGTGGGAAGGGAGGGCACATGATTACTCAGTTTGGCTCATGAATATTAATTAAGTGATTTAAAGTATTTTCAGTAGTAGGCGTCAACTGATTGATTTTTCAGGACTGGTGCTAATACAGATTATTGCAGATCAAGTAGACCGATAACCGATATTTTGAACCAATATATTTGTCTGGTGTAAAAATAAAAATTAATGACTAAATAAATTAAGAATAACAAAGGCTCTTCCAAAAACTTTATTTAAATGCTTTTAAATTATTTTTTCAGCAAATCGCTTTTAAAAAAAATGACCAATACCGATGACCTTAAAAATGCTTCATATCGGCCCAGCCGATAATCGGTCGACCTACTCAGTAGTTCATTCTTAAAGGTTCTTTATTTTTAATCTAATGTTCCATAAAGAATAGTTTACATCCATGGAAACGTTCAGTTACATTTAAACACAGTTAAAAAACTAAAAAAAGGGATAGTTCACCCAAAAAAGAAAATTCTGTCATTAATTACTCACCCTCATGTCATTTGAAACCTGTAAGACCTTCGTTCAGAGCTCAAATTAAGATATTTTTGATGAAATCCGAGAGCTTTCTGCCCCTGTGTAGACAGCAGCACAACTACCACGTTCAAGGCCCAGAAAGGTAGTAAGGACATTGTTAAAATAGTCCATGTCACATCAGTGATTCAACCGTTATGTTATGAAGCTACGAGAATACTTTTTGTGCAAAAAGAAAACAAAAATAACTTTATTCAAAAATTTCTTCTCTTCTGTCAGTTTTTGATGAGCATTCACTACAGAGACTGACGCGGAAAAGAAGAAATTGTTGAATAAAGTTATTTTTGTTCTCTTTGTGTACAAAAAGAAGATTGTGGTTGAACCACTGTCACATTAACTATTTTAACAATGTCCTTACTACCTTTCTGGGCCTTAAACATGGTAGTTGCGTTGCTGTCTATGCAGGGTCAAAAAGCTCTCGGATTTCATCAAAAATATCTTAATTTGAGTTCTGAAAATGAAGGTCTTACGAGTTTGGAGTAATTACAGAATTTTCTTTTTTGGGTGTACTGTCCCTTTAAGAGTGAAGGTAACAGGTTGTTAGAGGGAATTCAGTTCAATTTTGTTTTTGCATAGTGACAGAAACTCTTAAAATCTAATGATTATTGCTCAAAGAGTAGTGGGTACAAATGTAAATATTGGCCCCCTCCAGGTGTAATGGCAGCTTCCCAAAAAATAATATGATGCACTATGCATCTGATGTTACTCTGTAGCATCTATCTGCATAATGCATAAGCTCTACCTGGGAGTTGATTTGATCTGAGCTAGTGTGTCAGCAGACGTAGACCCACTATGGCACCGTAAACACACTCTCATCCCATCTGGAGTGCAGTCCGGCTCGGCGTCAGCACCCATTTGTCATTCCTGTAACCCAACGGCATGATTTAGCAGCACTGAGAACAAAAAAGAAGCACCAGCGTGCTAACACTTGTCAGGGTTGAATTTCCTACAGATCCTTTCTAAAGATTTAATTCTCCATGCATTTCCCCTGGCTTGCATATACAGAGTAATATCCTTGATGAAGCTCTTTCTGCAGGGCCACATAGATATAAAAGCCAGTAGATGGACACAGAGTGGCTTTTCACTATCAATCCAGTACAATAACTGCAAGGCATGTGTTATAGAAAACATTTTGCAAAGAAAGAGTACTCCTTGTAGTGTGTAGATGTGCTAATTGGATTGTGGCTTGTTCAAGAAACTGGTACTTAATTAGACACTTGTCTTTGACAAACACGTATTTGCGTAGAGGGGAATAGTTTAATAACTGTTTCAGAACAATCCCTTGATCATTACTCAGCATTTTTATTATTCTAAACTGGCATTTTTCTTGAGTAGATTTTGTGCTCCTCTGTGTTATTTATCTTCTCTATAGTCCCCAGTTTGCCATCAGAGTGATTCTGGCAGGCTTTGTTAGTGGGCCAAGCTTAGTACAGTGTCCTAGTACTGTCTTCCAGCTCAATGAGCAATGCTAAACTCCAGCTGAATCTCATAGTTACTGTAAATTTTTACAATCTAGCTTCCTACAGCTGCTTTCCATTGAAGAGCAGGTCATATGTTTTTTGTGTCCTAATATTGTGTTGGAATCCCCTACAACAGGTTTAAATGCATCTTCAATGTCATGTCAATGATTTCAGCTTTGAGCGTAATGTCTGTAAACCCCTCCCTTTCATAAGCCTACTCTGCTCTGATTGGTCAGCTGTTGTGATTTGCACAGAGAGGAGTACTTGTGCAAGTTAGTGAGCGCTACCATCTGTGTTGCTAAGTCTGCAGTTGTTTTTGGTGTAATTTTTGATATTTTTAATTGAAGCGACTCCAATTAATGCATATTTAGCCCCTGGAATGCGAATTTACAAACTTACCTGACAAAAGTGTGTATTTTACGAAATATATCGAAATATATTATTTATATATTTAAATATATTATATATTTAATGGGGGACCCCCCCTCGAAACGTGATTGAGCTAGATTTGAGTAGAAGTTGTGCGGGTTGTGAAAACCTGGCAACCCTGATGCACCTTTACATAAAACAATAATATAGTGCTCCAATCTGTACTTAAAATAATGACATAAAAACATTTTGTTTAACACTTATGCAAGCGAATCGTGCCCACGGTTTATCTGCTAAACTGTAAAACATAACAAAACAATAATGGTGGATACATTATACAAGTGCTAGTAAGACAGTAATATTGTGGTTTACCTGGAAACCTAATGCTGCACTAGGTATACATTACATAGTAGCACAAAAAATAGTTTTTTTTGAGCACTTACTTGAAAACATAACGTATTAATCCTACTTACAGACTACTTACAGGTTGTGGTTCGGAGACGCTTGTTAGTCCAAATAAAGAAGATAAAAGCCAAGATTAGAAAAGCAGTCCTCTGTAAAATGACGAGCACACTTAAAAAGGTTTGAATTGTATTTCTGTGGTATCGTGGTATCGAAGATGTGAAAATATGACGACTCGTTAAGGCGATTCCGAGTCGACTTTCTTTTGAGAGATAATATCTTTATGTATAATGCACTTTTTTGAATAACAACTTTGCAGACTGTTTATATTGAAGGATAGCTATGTTACAAACTACAAACTTTTTCGAACACCCATATGACCTGCTCTTTAAAGAATCCACGGAATCATCTCCTGTAGCAGCCATGAAGGTAGATAATTCATAGAGTGACACCAGGGATGTTGATCAGATGACCCTGACCCAACACATTTCTCTAAACTTAGTCGAAATTCCAAATCATTAGTAACCCTGAGAGCAGATCAAAGGCTGGAGCAAGTCCTTGAGGCCCTCAGACCTCATTCTGTCTGACCTTGGGTTTGGTTTATTTGAGTGATCATTTGTCTGACAGGGTCAATTCAGCTCCTGACGCTACGGCAATGTTGTGTTGAATGTAACAGTAGTCATATATCATATTTGGTCAGGTTCTCCAGAGGCCAGTGTACTGCAAACAGGTTTTTGAAAAACTCTACTTTTCTTAAGCAGGTTCCAGGGAGTACATGGAAAGGTTTTGATGGTCTTTTTAAGCCTGTAAAAACGAAAATATCACAGTTAAACAAAAATACAAATAATTTGAATGAGAAAATTAAATATTAAAGGGATAGTTCACCCAAAGATGAAAATTCAGTCAGTAATTATTTCGTAAGAACACAAATTAAGAATTTTTTTGATTTTCGTGAACACATGTCGAAGACACAGAAGAGAAGAAATTGCTGTATAAAGACATTCTTTTTCCTTTCTTTGTGCACAAAAATGTATTATTGTAACTTCACAACATTACGGTTAAACCACTGATGTCACACTGATGACTATTTTGTTGATTGTGGGGTTCGAACATGGTAAAACATGTGTTGCTGTCTATGCAGGGTCAGAAAGCTCTTGGATTCAATCAAAAATATCTTAATTTGTGTTCCGAAGATGAACGGCGGTCTTACGGGTTTGGAACATTTAAGTAAGCCATGCTGTTAACAACTACCAAAAACATGTTTTTCTAGTACTGGCCAGTTTTATTCTTGTCGCAAGTAAGTGTTCTGACTCTAATATGGAAGCGGGAGTGTTACTTAGCCATTAATTCTAGCACTGGATTTAAAGGTCTTCACCCAGCGCTCATTACTGTGAAGGATAAGTGGACTCTGTCTGGCCGCAAGGTCTTGTTTACACCTCTCTTCTGCCTGGCTATGGAGGAATTGAGAGCAGCCTTGTCACCTCCACTCTCCCACAATCCTGTGTGACTATAATCTGCAGGAGGCTCCTCCGCTGAGGGCAGAAATAGCAGCGGCCCCTTAGGTCCTGTGGTTATCACCTTACACCTTCAGCCGGATGTTACCGGCCCTTTGCTATATATTGCTTAACATTAGTGCAGTGAAGTTTCTCAGAACTAGGCTTCTCTAAATCTCCTTGTATATCAGCAATTCATTTCATTCTTTTTTTACAAATTGAGATTTAAACCTAGAGGAAACCTAAAGGAATTTGTGGCAACACATGTTTAAACCATTGAAAATGTAAGAAAACGCAGAGTGACCTATTTTGGGGTTTGGGGATCTTGTTGTTTTCATTTGAACTGTGAAGACTGTCAAGTCTGTATTAATAATAGACGTTTTCCTTTTAAAATTCTTTTGAATCTTAGCTTTCGTTATAGCTTCCGTTCCACTAAAACATGAATGGTATCATTGGGTATCTAATGTATGTGCTTGTAAAAACTAATCCTGTATGTCCTGTCCTGATGTCTGTGCATGTGATATAGTAGGGATTACACAGCCTATTTACACCCGCCCTCCTTTAGCACATGCACTGACACCCATAAATGACAGATGAATGATGCCTGAAAGACATATTGTCTTCTTAACGCCATGTAGTTTATTCTCTTTTGAGCTATCACCTCTGTTTATTTTTGCGGTATTGTATGTGAAAGCTTATGGGGAGCGCTTACAGTCTTTGAGATACAAAGAAAAGCAAAGCTTTGGGGAAAATAGCTCTCACGCATTATCATAAATGCTTCTGGTTTTGTGATATTGTGGCTGTTATCTGCTTTTAACAGCATCATGACTGTACTGTACTTTACGCTGACAAAAGACTGTGGGCTCAGAGCGTCTCGCAGAGCTGAGGGCCACACACAGAATTCAGAAAACAGCTCTGGAAGTCGGCCAGGCAGCGCGTCCCTCTGCCAAAGGAATAAGTGCTTACAATATTACCAGTGTGAGATTGAGCTACTGGAGGAGGCATAACAGTATTAATGGATCATTGTTCTTCAGCTGTGGATGAAGAAAAGTCAATGAAACTCTCTGTTCCAATAGAATGACAATATGTGAAGTGATCTTCTAATACAAGTCATTGTTTGTTGAGCTGAAAAATGCTATTTTCAGCTCTCAGATACTTTACCAATATGCTGTGTATTTATTTCACATATATTGTTTTTTACAATTTAATTCATTTTGAATGAATATAATTTTTTTTCGTATTGTGTTTATTATAATGTTTTGATACCTAATTTCACTCTCAGCGTCTAAAATGGTTGGTTTTAGTTATTTTGTCCAGAAGGAAACAGTCCATTTGAAGATCAGGGTAAATTGAACTTATTTTGTAACTATGTTCTGTAGCCTCTGAAGAGCAGTACTAAATGAAAAAATATGATATTTAGGCAAAATAAGAAAAATTTATAATCTCCATTCTGTTCAAAAGTTTTCACCCCCCGGCTCTTAATGCATGGTTTTTCCTTCTGGAGTATCAGTGAGCATTTGAACCTTCTGTAATAGTTGCATACGAGTCCCTCAGTTGTCCTCAGTGTGACAAGATGGATCTCAAAATCATACAGTCATTGTTGGAAAAGGTTCAAATAGACAAAAATGCTGGAAAAGCAAAGAATTTGTGGGACCTGAAAGATTTTTATGAGGAATGGCAGGCAGTTTAACTGTTTAGGACAAACAAGGCAGCATTAACAACTATCACTAAACAAAAAAACACAGCAGTGGATAATTCAGGTAACAACACAGTATTAAGAAACAAGAGGATGTAAACTTTTGAACGGGGTCATTTTTATAAATTTAACTATTATTTTCACTTGTAGACTATGTGTAAACATCTTTTATGTGAAATATCTTATTCAGGTCAGTACTAAATAAACATCAACATGCCTTTTGTATGATCCCTCTTATTTTGGTAAAATAATATTTTAGATTCTCAAAAGGGGATGTATCCTTTTGACCTCAATTGTATATGTGCTGGGCAGAATTTTAATGTTGGTGCATTCCTAATAAGGTAAGGGCATGTTAATAATCATGATTTATTGTTGAAAAATAAGGAAATTTCCTACACAAGTTTATCTGATCAGTTTCACTTCCTGACTTGGTGCATTGTGCTCACTGATTTCGTTTGTCTTTTCCAACATACACACAAAACCCTCATTAAAACCTAGTTCTCAGTCTGCTCTACCAGGCTAGACACTATTTTAATGTGTGTTCCTGGCTGTCGCCAGGCTCTGTTTCTCAGAGAGCTGTGGGAACACGGTGCTGATGAATCTGATCACAGGCCCAGTAGTTCTGCCCTGCTGCCAGCATTGTAGCTGAAACAATGGAGATCAGGGTAGGGCACGTGCCCTTGCTGTTTTCAACATTTTCCCCCAGTTAAATCCTTTTAGACTAAAGCGCGGGCAACAATTGCTACAGTGATTGCACAGTAATTGATTTATTCACTGGCTGAGTGTTTGAATGCCTGTTATACATCTTTAATAGGAAGGCAATCAGCACAAAACCACCAGCCATCAATAAACAGAAAGAGAGAGAGCAACGGAAATTATTTAGGTAACCCTCAGGCATGTTATAATGACAAACACATGCCTCACAGCTTTAGTACAGGTACCACTAATACATAGAGGGCATTTTTTGGTTTGTACAATGTAAAACACATCACTTTTGTCTTAAAGGAGACATATTATGTCCCTTTTAACAATATGTAATGTAAGTCTCAGGTATCCCCAACATGTATCTGTGAGGCTTTAGCTCAAAACACAGATCATTTATTATATCATTTTGAAAATGCCTATTTTGAGTGGAAGAATGCTTTCTGAGCACACACATCCAAAGCATGCGCACAGAAAGCGGCTGTCACACGGCATGTGAGTACTAAACTAAGTTCTCTTTCATGTCTTATTGCGCTTATACTATCAAATACACAGAAGTTCATGTTAAAAACACACAAGTTACAAAAACAGTCGGTTATGTCTGTGAAAGTAAACACCTGGGAAAGAAATCGCATGTTTATATTAGATCTGTGTTGCAGCATTGTAATATGCAGTAAATAAATCAATAAATCCACTGCTCTCTTGTCTCCTCTGAGGCGGGGACTCTAAATAATGTTCTGTGCTCATATGTGCAGCCAAAGACAGAACAGTTAACATGCTTTGCTTGAACTTTTTCCATGGCATTAGAACTGGTACACCATTGCCGCTTGCAAAAATGGTAATGGTAATGTAAATGTTTTTTTTAATGAAAATATTCATTTTGAGAGTTTTTAAAATACATTTTAATAATGTTATTAGATAAAAAGTATGCTATTATATTACTAGTGTACAATGGCATTTTAGTGCCACGGCAAAAAAAAAAATATATATATATATAATATTACGAGATTAAAGCTGTAATATTTTGAGAATAAGGTTAAAATTACAAGAATAAAGTCGAAATATTACGAGAATAAACTCTAAATACTACGAGATTTCGAGAATAAAGTAAAAATTCAGAGAATAAAGTCGAAATATTTCAAGAAATTACGAGAATAAAGTCGAAATATTATGAAAATAAAGTCGAAATTACGAGAATAAAGTCTAAATGTTTCGAGAATAAAGTCTTAAATGTTTCGTGAATAAAAATTTGTATTTAATTTGTAGCAATTACGAGATTAAAGTTATAATATTTTGCGGCCGCTCAGATGCAACTACTTTAAATAAATGCCCTGGCAACTTCTCCCGGTGCTCTCAATCCGGGCCTTTGCATGCGCAATAATATAGGTTATACTCTCAAAATATTATAACTTTAATTTCTATTATTTAAATTCTCGAAACATTTCGACTTTATACTGGAAACATTTTGACTTTATTCTCAAAATATTTCAACTTTATCCTCGTAGTATTTTGACTTTATTCTTGTAATATTTCAACTTTATTCTCATAATATTTCACTTCTTGAAATGTTTAGAATTTATTCTTGTAATTTTGACTTTATCTCGTAATCTCGTAATCTTGTATTTTTTTTTTTTTGCGTGGCTCTAAAAAAATGTAGTATTAATTATATAATTTTATAGTAATTATTAATAATTTTAATAACTTTTTTAATATGTATTTTCAGTTTTTGCTTTACTTAGTTAAATTTTTTTTATATATATTTTTAGTTTGATCAATTATTTAATTATTTTTTAAGTTTTTCATCTAATATTTTTTCCAGCTTTTCAGTTAATTATTTTAATTAATGAAAATGAAAAAAAAAACAACACCACAGTGTCAACCAAAAATTAAAAATAATAATTAATTTAGAAAAAATGATTAAAAAAGGTTCGATATATTGTACATCCCCTTTGTTCTAATATTCGTTACTCAGTGCCTTTTTGTCTTTTTCCTTGTAGTACCCTATCAGCAAAGCTCATGCAGCAGTGAACGGAGCTCCGGACCAATCCACTGCTTTCGCTGCCGGGAGTTGTGTAAAGGAGAGGTGGTACGAGTGCAGCATGTCCACTTCCACATCAAATGCTTCACCTGCCAAGGTAAGAGTCTTTTACATACAGCAATGCATTGTATACTCTGTGACCTCTCAGAACTGTCTTTTAATTATGGGAAAAGCTTGCACACTGTCTTGGAATTTTGTCAGATATACCATTTCCAATAGATTCTGTTCAGTAATGGCACTTCATTAAGAACTAAAGCAGAGCTCTCTGCCTCTGACCTAATAGCAGTTTGGCAAGAGTGGTTAGAAGCAGTGGATTTCTGATTTAATGATGCTGGCTGTGCTCCTGGGGCTGTCTGAAGTAGGGACCTGTTGCATAATGAGATCCTGCAGCCTCACATTGTCAAGATGGTAGCTCAGTGATGCCCCATGGCACTGCCCTCAATTATCGCTGACATTAGTGACGTCAAGAAATTAAAATGTAAAACGAATGTGAATATGATGCGACCAGGTACCGCCACCTTTAGATTACGCGAGATTAAAAATGTGGAAGTAAAACCCTTGAGAGATGGACTCATTTGTGGTTTAATGAGCTTTTGAAAGGTTGTATTTGTGCTACTTTTCCCTGCTTACACTCAAACTGGTGTTGCCACATGGTCCCTGTGTTGCATTTAAGGGGTTGCTGTGGAAACCGTGTTGAGGGGCACCCTGCCCCTGGTTGGTGGTTATTCTCAGCTACACTATCAAACCGACAGCCAATAGCAGCCTCCCATAGCAAACCCTAGGGCATAGTTGGGGGGGGATGAGGGGGGCTCATAGATGGAGAGACGAGGCGGGAGCGATTGAAAGAGAATGGCAGTTTCCCTCCCTCCGTTATGACATCACGAGTTGCCTTGGAGCACATGAAGTCACTCAACAATAACAGTCCTTTTCCCCTTCGCTTCCTCTCTCTATCAAATTCGCCCACTATATTTTCCATAAAAATTGCCTCAAGCAATAATGTATTTCACCTCTAACTCAACCCCACCCCTTATCTCACGATTCACGCTATATATTATTGTGCATGTGTGTAGGAAGTCCAAACTCTGCATCAGCAGCTCGTATCTCCAGCATCGTTGCCATTTCATTGTTGTGCGGCGGTTTGTTTACAATCCTGTGACTGACGGCTCGGCTTCTGTGCGTGCTGTGAGTTTTGTTTTGATGGGAGAACCGAGTGTGCTGATGCGCCGTGGGGCTTTGAGGCCCGGTTAATTGGATAAAGGGGCAACATTTGTGGGGTGTTTCACAGGAATCCCAGCTCACTCAGCATGTACTGTCATAGGTCAGAGGGGCCATGTTGGAGTCGCAGTTGCCAGTGTTCGTAAACATGTGACAGTCCGCTTTCAGCCCTTCTGTTGAAGCTAAAAACCAAACGTGGCTGATTTGTATGCACGTAATGTTCATGTTTGTTTACTGAGTTTGCAATTTATTCAATACAGTTTCAATGGGAAAAATGTACCTGTGGTGACATTTCTGGATTTCTGTGTTTTGTGAAACTTTCAAAGTGAAATGTCTTGTGTGCGCAGAGCTGGATAGATTACTTACAAATTCTGTTCAGTAGTCTGGTACTGATTACAGATTACATGATGTAATCAGGGTTGCCAGGTTTTCACAACAAAACCTGCCCAATTGACTACTCAAAATTAGCCCAAAACTTCAAGGGGGGTCCCCTGTCAAAAATCATGTTCCGCAGGGTTTCCCTGATAAAATTGGCATTCCAGGGGATAAATATCACATTTTTGAGTCACTTCAACTTGCGGACATGAAAAACACCCTGCGGCAACAGTGTTAAAGTAGCCCAATTCCACGGGAAAACTGCAGACTTGGCAACACTAAATGTAATTTAGGTTGCTAGTTTTAGGTAGTGTACTGTGACTACTTTTTAGATTACTTTTTTGTCAATATTGTTTTAAACTTACATTAAATGTACCTTATTGTAGGGCTGGACGATTTATCGAAAGTAATCTAAACCGGAATTCGCAACCTATAACGGACATCATTTTCTCATGTTGGTTATTCCTTTTTTATTCCTGTTAATACTTTCCCATTAAACATACATTAAACGTATCATTTTTATTTTTATTTTTTATTGTTTTACTGACAATTTACAAACCAGAATCACACATCAATTCAACGTTCCCCCCACCCTCCCAGCCACCATTTCCTTGCGGTCTATCTAAAATAGGGTACCTAATGAATAGAAAAGTTAACAGAAAACCAAAGCCACAGGAATCATAAAACATAAAATCCAGCAATCAAGAATGCAAAATAAAAATACATAAATAAAATAAAAATACAGCGTTAAGACATTCATTTTGAGCCCTGATCATTGTTTTGTGCAATATACTTGGAGATCTTCTCAGCAGCTATAGTGCAGATCTTTAATGTAGAGATTTGTGCCAGGTTCACCCGAGCTGTGGGTATTTGAAGCATTATAATGTCCTGAAGTTGTATCAACCATTTGTACATATCCAGGCTATGTGGTGGAAGCCAGTGTTGCGCTAACAGTTTTTTTGCAGATGTTAAGCCGGCCAGCCAAACATTTTTTGTAGCTTAGAGAAGTTCAACAGAGAATCGTCACTCAGTAATAATATAGACGGGTTCACCGATATAGGATATTTAATCATTTTTGATAAGATATTACACACCTCATTACAAATATTTTAAACTTTTTCACATTCCCACATCATATGAAAAAAGGATCCGAGTTGTTGGTCTGGACATTTATCACAGAAGGGACTAAAGGAGGAATTAAATGTATCATATTGTAGAGATTGCTGGACCATTTATTGAAAAGTAATCAAAACTGAAAATCACAAACTCTAACCGGTGTGATTTTCCTCTGTTGGTTATTTCATTTTTTAAAAAAAATCCTGATAATACTTTCCCATTACACTGAAATTACACATACCATATTTTAAGGCCAAAGTAATCGGGAAAAGTAATCGAAACTAAATGTCAGTCATTTAGTTTTTTCTTTAATCCTGTTATACTATCCAATTAAAAACATACTGCCATGTGTGTAGTCATGTTATATGGAGGTGTATGACTGCTGTGCTCACGTCTTTCGCTGTGTCTTGCACGTGAGTGGTGTGTTTAAGATGCCGTGTCAAGTTATCAGAATTAACACTTCAACACGCAGCACTGCTCATCAGTGTCAGTTACAAAACAGTGGACCAATCAGAAGACCACAAAAAGTAACTAATCTGATTATAAGCATTCTGAAATGTAATATACTCTAATTACAAGTACTTATTTTTTGGAATCTGATTACATAATCCAGATTACATGTAATCAGTTAATAGCCAGCATTGAGTGTGTGGCACTAAAAGCATGTTTAGTTTAGTCCAAAAAATGGATGAAAATGAATCTGATAATGTTATATTACATTGGTTGTTGTATGTGTTGCAGTTTGGAAATGAAATCTCTGTTTGAAGGTTATATATTTCAAACTTTATCCTGTTTGAAAACACACTGTACCACCTACACTAAATATATTGTATGTGATTATTTTGGTTTGCAAGTCTTGCACTGTTAAAAGTGGTTTGAGGTCATACAATAGTATTGTGCATGGAAGCACCCAAAAATAAGTCTTTATCAATCAATAATCTCCCTCTGTAATTGTAAAGTTTTTGGTGTTTTAGTTAGAAACCGAATTGAGTTTTTCAAATGAGCCTTGGTTTATTGATCCGAATTGTGCTTTTATTTTAAAAGGCATGAAAGATGTATGTTTTGGCTCTTGGAATCCATGACTGACTTGGAAAGGGTCAAAAATCAATAGTTAGTAATGGAGCTATTTGGTTTGGTCTACAATCAAGTAGATTACATTGGTTGGCTTTACTTGACGACGTGCTTTTGCAAACAGGGGAAGATGAAGAAAAGGAGATGCTTTTGGAATTATAGTCTAGTTAATTGAAAAAGCAAGCACTCGAGCACACAGGAAGAAACATGTGGGCCAAGGTCATGTAGATACAGCTGAAGCTGAGGCAGTGGAGACAATTTCAGGGGGAGTTTACACAGGCTGTGGCCATGAAAGGAGGCGGATGCTGTACACACAGGTATGAGAGAACCAGCTGTTTCCAAGGACACGCCAATGGCTAGTTTGTGTAAAGGGGAGGCAGCCAGGCGTAATAGCCGCACTCGCTTCCTGTGTATGCATGTCCACAGTTCCAACATAAACGCTTGTGAAACACCCTCTCAAACGCACACACATACATGCACAACAAACATGCATTCTCACATGTATTCACGCAAGGGCAAATTTTATTTGTTTCTGTTAGATGTACAGGCACAGAAAACTCATTAAATCTCTATTTGGTTGTGCATTTATTTCCCCAATTCAAATAAAAGTCAGATTGGAGACTAACAGCTCTCAGCAGGGAATGGAAGTCACATACTTGCTGATCTCCTGACTCCTTTCTAGCTTTCTAGTTGGCTCCTCTCTCTCGCCTACATGAATGAGAACAGATAATGAACACAGCTGTGCAACTATTGATATCATAGAGACATATGGTGGCTCCAAAATGTGTTTGGACAGCACTTGTAAAATTATGAATGTCACTGCATTACCGAACAAAATATCATAATAAGTATACTTTAAAAGCGTCATCATTTGCTGTAAGTGTGTTGACATACTTGTAGATATTATGGTGTAGTAGTTGTCAGATAATTTTCTGTCAAATGTAGCTTTTTTATCAACTGCATGTATTGCTTCATTAAAATTACTTGTACATTATTAAATTATTATACATAAGCCTTTATAAATCAATATACGCTACAGACTGGGGAATTTAAATGTATTTAAGTGATGTAAATTAATTTTCATGGATTTAAAAGAATCATTTTCAGTTAGTGCCCACTTGGTATTTAAAACAGCTAATTAATTGAGCATACAGCATGACAATTGCAGAAACAATATGATTATATAATCTTATCTTCTCTCAGAAACACATTTTCTCGTCTTTCTTAAGGCAAATATGCTGCTTTTTAACTCCAAAGTGTGAGACATTTGAGTTGAATGCTTGACAGTATGTCTGAGTAAAATGTCATGGAACAATAAATATCCAGACTAGCTCACCTACACTTGAGCCTCTGTAGTGGGTGACACACAAGTATGAGCACCATCTATAAACTGCTAGACAAGATAGTTCACAGAAAAATGAATATGCTGTCATCACTTACTCACCCTCTGTTATGACTTTCTTTCTTCAGGGGAACATAAAAGTATTTTGAGAAATCCCTCAGTGTTTTTTATAACCAAAACTGTTTCAAAATGTATAAAATGATGAGTAAATGATGAGAGAATTTTCAGTTTTGATGAACTATCCCTTTAAGTTACAGTTCCACTTGAGCTCCTTTCTCTCTCCATTGCTCATGTGTGTGATAAGGACATTGTTCTGAACAAATTGGCCCAGTAGTAGTGCACAGAATTCCAAGAGGGAGGAAGTTTATCTGAAACGGCCAGTGTTTTTTATGGACAATTACTGGTGACTGTTGCAATAGGCACTCGCCAACTACAGTATAGTTCTTCAAACCTGACACCTTGGAGTAATGTTTATTACATTGCAAATATAATTAATTTTTTTAATATTCATTGCATAATGTGCCTTTTAGGAATGCACTGAATGTTCGGCAACCGAAATTATACAGAATAAATTATACCGAACAATGACGTGACGTGATCAAATAGAGGCGCACACTAATGCAGCAAACAGTGTGGAAGCATTTAAAACTGTCAGAGAAAGATGCAAAAATCACTACAAGCACAGACAGCACGAGACTGTTTAGAACCGCATCGCATGCCTTCGATGAGAAAAGAAAGGGTTGGTTGTTGCTGGTTACTGTATGATGACTGAAATGGCCTTAAACCGTTAGTAAATAAACTACAGAACGTTATGTTGTCTATTACATGCACAATTTGTATGTATTCTTCTGACAACTCTGCATGAGCTCGTTAGCCAGGGTTCAAAGTTCAAAGCACGAAGGAAATCCATGCTGAAACCGCATAATGAGAAACATTCATAAATCTGCTCCTGTCAGCAAAAATAGTACTGAGGTCTTCTTGTGGGTTTCCGCCAAAATAAAAGTCAACATTCTTAAATATTAGCATTGTAATTTTACTGTTGTTCTGTAAAATAAAATAGAAAGTAAGACAAAAATAATGATAACAATCATTAAAACCATTAATACATTTATTATAATTTTCTGCTTTGCTCAGAAAGGCTGCATTTATTTGTACATTTAAAAACACATGCCTGGTTCAAAAAGGGGGTCTTAAAAATGGCCAAATAATGTTATTTTACTAACTTATTAATTTGAAGTTAAATTGTGCTTTGTTGGTAGGCTATAACGTCCACTAGAATGTTAAAAATGTTCAGTGTTAAGTAAATATTTTTAAATTGTTGTTTTGTAATTGATTTTTTTTTTTTTTGAAAAGCAAGACAAAACTGTAAAAAGCACATTTTGCTTTTTTACCCCATGTCAAAATACATGGGGTAAAAAACACAAAAAACACAAAAATTGGTTCAGTAATCGGCCTTCGGCCCAGTGTTTTATTTTGTTTGGCTTCGGCCAAGAATTTTCATTTCGGTGCATCCCTAGTGCCTTTCCCCTATTTTTGAATTTAGATTAGATTTGCCGTCATTATACGTTCACTTAAAGGGATAGTTCACCCAAAAATCTAAATTATTTACGTTGTTCCAAACCTGAAAGAAACGAAGGGTTCATCTTCAGAACACAAATTAAGATATTTTTGAATGAAATCCGAGAGCTTTCTGACCCTGCATAGACAGCAATGCAACTACCAAGTTCAAGGCCCAGAAAGGTAGTAAGGTCATGGTTAAAATAGTCCATGTAACATCAGTGTCATTGTCAGACATTACTACATTTCTAGGCCTTAAACTCTCAGTTTCTTTGCTGTCTATGCAGGGACAGAAAGCTCTCAGATGTCATCAAAAATATCTTAATTTGTGTTATGAAGGTGAATGAAGGTCTTCCGGGTTTAGAACGACATGAGGATGAATAACTAATGACATAATTTTCATTTTTGGGTGAACTATCCCTGTAAAGTTTATTATTTAAAAACATGATCCATTTTCATGCTGTACATTTTAATAGCACACAAAATAGTATAGAATTTTAATATGGATAATTTGTGGGATATTGGCCAAAACATGAAAATAGTAATAAATAAATCTAAAAAGTCGCCCCCATCTACAAGTTAGCTGTAATTTCAGGGTTAAATTATTTATATTTTACCACTGAGTAAACATAGACGTCTACAGTTTTGTCATAGTCAACAAATTCTTTTCAGAGCTGTAGCTCATGAGCAGTTAGTTTACTTTACAAATCAAATAATGCTGCTCAGCACTGCTTCTTCTGAACGGGAATGGCAGGTCATTAAGATGTCTGTCAAAACAGATCCCTTTTAAAAGCTGAGGGTTAATTGGCTGTGTAAAATGTTGTTTTCTCTTCCTCTAGGTATATGCGGATTCTCTTCCTTCTGTATAATGACATGCTAGTCTCATCAGCCTACAAAAATACATAAATACAAACTAAATAAACCAAACTCAAACAATAGGTGTTTTGCATAGATTTAATTACATTCATTGACTGTATATCCATAAAACAACTAGAAATTCATGAGCTCTTCAGAGAGTAAAGCACACAAATATATAGACAATCAAATGTCAGGTGCTCTGAACATCAGACTACTTTAGTTGTGAACTATGAAGCATCAGTAAAACGCTCAGTTGCTATATGTGTTGTGCGGAGCCCAGCTTTTTCTGAGTTGTCAGCTGCTAGAGGAGGAAGACTGAGCAGGATGGGAGCTTCTCGTAACTATGGCAACATATGCCCGTCCAATCATTAAGCCCATGCGATAGTTGCTGGGGAGACATTCTCCCACAGATGAAAGGACAGTGGCAGTATTAGAGACTGAATTCCCCATATGTTTTCCTGAAGATCTAGGTAAGGTGTCACGGATTAGCCTACCACATGTCAAAACCCCAGACTGAAAATTGGCCTATTGTATATTGATTTTGACTGAATGAATATGCATTTAACCTGTAAATAATATAGATTTAACATTGTAATTGGCAAATGGCTCATGTAAGAAAAAAAGATCAGTCTACAGCAATGTAGATTAAAAACTCAAACCAGAGAGATTAAACTTGGATTGGAGGAATGAATATTGCCAGTCTTATACCTGAAGGGCTCCTGCAACATTAGGCATTTTTCAGAGAGGTTAGTAGGTTAATGAAAGCAGCTACAGGAGAGGCACAGCCTCAGAGCGAGACAGAAACAGAGCGAGACCTGCTGAAAACATTATATCTGTCTGTTTAAATCAAGTTTAGAGGTTTACCAGGAAGCAGGAAGTGAGTGTAGAGATACTGTACACTGATCGCAGCGATGTGGTGGAAACCGAGTGGTGTGTTTTTGATATACCACACACTGTATATCAAATGTAGTGTATAATACTATAAAATAATATAATAATTACTTATTTAATTCATATTTTAACGTTAATTTAATATTTAGTATTTTTAATATTTTATAAGATTTTAATTTTTTATGTTTTATTTTAGTTTTGATATAGATCCTTCATTTTATTGGATAGTAATTTGATAGGCAAAATAAGCAGTATATTTTTTATATGTGACCCTGGACCAGTCATAAAGGGTCGTAAGGGTCAATTTCATTAAATTGAGATTTATACATCATCTAAAAGCTAAATAAATAGCTTTCCATTGATGTATGGTTTGTTAGGATAGGACAATATTTGAAAATCTAGAAATGTGAGGGTGCAAAAAATCAAAATACTGAGAAAATCGCCTTTAAAGTTGTTGCATATTGCATATTACTAAGCAAAACTTAAGTTTTGATATATTTAAAGTAGGATGTTTACAAAATATCTTCATGGAACATGGACCTTTACTTAAAGGGGTCATCGGATGCCCATTTTCCACAAGTTCATATGATTCTTTAGGGTCTTAATGAAAAGTCTCTAATATACTTTGATTAAAAATTCTCAATAGTAGTATAAAAAAACACCCTTTTACCTCGTCAAAATCAGCTCTGCAAAATTTCAGCTCATTTGAAGACATGGCCCCTTTAAATGCCATGAGCTCTGCTCGCCCCGCCCCTCTCTGGGATTATGTTTACTTTAGCTGCATTTAGTCGCGTTTATCGGCAAAATTTGCCAACAAGCACATTATTAAGAAAAGCCATTTGCAAAGATGCATAAAAAACCCTTATACTCACTTCTGCTATGGGTGAAGCTGCATCAGGAACGATTCACACGAAGATAGATGCTTATGTAGATCGGGATTGGTGCTTTCCATTTAAAAACAAAAGTAACATTAAACCTCTGCGTCTTCAGCGGCTCAGATGTCGGTAGTAAATGACTATTACTATGTTCATTATTACATCCATCAACAGAACACCTCAATCGCTCAATTAGAGTCTTAATTGAGTTAGTCTCGCGTAGCCAGACCTTCAGACTGACGGCTGAAGGTCTGGAATTCATGGCAGCTTTAGTTGGCCAAGGCCTGCCCATAAGGCCGTTTGACCGACATTTCAAATAACCAATCACAGTTTGTTTCGTTCAGCGTCACGTTTCGGTGCGTGGAAATGCCCCCACAACAACAGACTGGCGTGCAACAAGTCAGTCATTGAAATAACCAGCATTGAAAGTTAAATAAGAAGAGGGAGAACAAGCAGTAAGTCAGTAATTTGTTTGCGAACGTCGCAAAAGTGTATAACAACAATGGCGTCTGCATAAGCACCTTTTAGCAAAACGCCGAGTAAATCAGTCTGCGCTTTGTTTCCTGGAGGACTGAAAATAAACGCAACACTCGCGTCTCCCGGAAATCCGATCAAATTCAACTAATCAGATGACGACTTCGACATTCCTGAAGTGTTTCCAGTTAAGTGTACCATATGCATCAGACGTTTAGCCAACGTTCCGTGGGCGTGACGACTGAGGCTGAGACTATAATTGAGTCGACACAGTGAGTATCGTGTTCGGACAGTTTCAGCTTGATGAGGGCGGGTCTAAGGTAAGGCACTTATGTCAATCAAATTTGTTTCGTCACAACGACAAGAAGCTAAGAATGAACTGATTTTAAAAAGGGGATATTACTTTTAAAGATTAAAAAAATACCACTGGGTGGATTTTTATCATTGTAGGGTGGTTATGTACACAAACTACCAACACACATTAATGTTCAAACAACATGTGAAAGTTAGTTTTGCACCTGATGACCCCTTTCATATCCTCATGATTTTTGTCATAAAAGAAAAATCGATCATTTTGGCTGACACAATGTATTGGTGGCTATTGTCACAAATATACCCATGCTACTTAAGACTGGTTTTGTGGTCCAGGGTCACACATGTACAATATATGTGACAGTGACAGTTTTTATGTATATGACTCATGATTTGGTTGGATGTACAGTAGTGACATTATATGTGACCCTGGACCACAAAACCAGTCTTAAGTAGCACAGGTATATTTGTAGCAATAGTCAAAAATACATTGTATGGGTCAAAATTATCGATTTTTCTTTTATGCCAAAAATCATTAGCATATTAAGTAAAGATCATGTTCCATGAAGATAATTTGTAAATTTTCTACCATAAATATATAAAAACTTGATTTTTGATTAGTAATATGCATTGCTAAGAACTTCATTTGGACAACTTTTAAGGCGATTTTCTCAATATTTACATTTATTTGCACCCTCAGATTCCAGGTTTTCAAATAACTGTATCTCAGACAAACATTATCCTATTTTAACAATATATATTTAACGATATATCAATGGAAAGCTTGTTTACTCAGCTTTCAGCTGACGTAAGAATCTCAATTTCAACAAATTTACACTTATGACTGGTTTTGTGGTCCAGGGTCACATATGCAGAATATGACTACAGTTATTAAATTTTTACTCATGCTTGGAAATATTGGAAAATATACATTATGCACTTCAAAGGATAAATAATTACGGGGGAATTCCTAAGAGTTACTCTCACTTTTGAGGAAACCTCAGCCCCTTGGATTTATTTATCTGTTGTCAACATATGCATAATTTCTTTGTCGTTCCCTTGATTTCTTGCTGTTACTCACTGACTCCACAAAAGACCATCTGGTTGCTCAGTGGAGGGCCATGTAGGGCCCTGAGGGGACTAATCGCTTCCTCTCCTCTCACTAACTCTCACTCTATCTTTCATTCAGTCAAAACAGCACATTAATTACAGTTGATGAGTTTCCTATTAGCACCAGCTAGGTAGGAGAGAAGCGACGCGGTAGGTAGAAAGAGGCACAGACAGGTGTGGGCAGGAAGACAAGAGGGCCATTGTCACAGAGAGAGCCACATGCTGTGCTGTGAATCATTGAGCATCATCTACAAAGCCATTCAGGTTATATTACCGGCACAAAAATACATTGATGTTGTAATAGCTGATGACAATGTTATATAGATCACTGGTTTATATGTAAATTTAAATACTCACATGGTCGAAGACAATGGTAGAAGTTCATTCACTCTTTTTTTAATCTCCAGAAATCTTAACGGTCTTAATTAACAACCTGTTTTGATTTTCTGAGCGGTATGACATCACATTGCTTAGGCCCCGCCCACAACCAAGCAATGCAGGTGTTTTGTAGTTGGATGTAAAAGAGAACATAAGAGTGTTTATTTTCTCCAAACATCAGAGCCACTAAGGATGCAGTGGATTAGTTTTGTTTTCGATGATAATACACCACCAAATACACACAAAACGGACGGGAGGGGTGGAGTGGAGTGAGCAGTAGCTTATTATCATTTAAAGAGACTTGCACCGAAACGGCTCGCTGTGAACAGAGCTGTTTTTGACAAGGTAAAAAGGTGTTGTTTTACATGACCACTGAGGAATTTTAATCAAAGTATGTTGCAGACATTTCACGAAGACCCTAAAGAATCATACCTACTTGGAAAATAGGCATCAGATGTCTTCTTTTAGAAATATCATGTATTACCAGGTTTAAATGACATTCTGAATGCCCCGCTGTATAACTGTTTCTATAAAGTGTACTAGCATTAAATTTTTTATTCAGTAAAAGAGAAGGACAGAAAGAGTAAGACAGAGAAAGACACGTCTACCTATCTCTTTGACTTACCTCGCCATGTGCTGAGGAACTGAAGTCGATAAAATGTAATTGTAACACTTGATGCGATAAAAAGAAAATCCTACGAACAAAAGTCTGGAGGGGTGAAGCACGGAGTAGAGGAGAAGGGGCAATAGGAGTGTATTGAGTGTTCCGGGATACTGGAATGTCCTGAAGAAGGGAATTTTAATTGCATCTGTTGGCTGCTGATAAATACATAATCAGCCATCCCTCCCGCTGTTCCTTAATCAGTTCTGTTTTAATGACCACAGTTCTGAGCAGCAAATGCCTCAACACAGAGAATAAAAGAGAGAGAGAGAGGATAAGACTCGGAAACAGCTTCTATATAAATGACATTCCCAGAACTATAACTTGAAACAAGCGTGTCAGTTCTGCTGTGGAATTTTTAATAAAAGTGTGATTTAAGCAGGGTTTTTTGATGTGAAGTACCCTTTGATATGATTATGAGGTAATTTAAGTCACTTGTACTGTGACAGTATAATATTATGATTATTAAACTATTGAAATGTAACCACAAAACCTAGCACGGGTATATTTGTAGCAATAGCCATGATGATCAGTTTTTCTTTTATGCCAAAAACCATTAGGATATTAAGATCATGTTCCATGAAGATATTTTGTAAATTTCCTTCCAAAAATATATGAAATTTTTTTATTAGTAATATGCATTGCTAAGAATGGTTTTCTAATTGTTTAGACTTTTTTGCACCATCAGATTCTAAATTAATTTTATCTGGCCAATATTGTTCTATTCTGTCCTAACCATACATCAATGTTAAGCTTATTTATTAAGCTTTCAGATGATGTATAAATCTCAATGTAAAAAAAATGACCCTTATGTTAACTTACCACAGTTTTAAGTGAAGCTAGTATTTAGGAGGTCTAAACTGGCTCTCCATGTGCTCCTAATTTAAACATATACAGTAGTTCCTCCAAGCCATCAAAACCCCTACTGAATTTTTACCAGCCCGAACAGACACACCCTACCTCAAAACAGAATCCTGAAGCCAACTTGAAGGAAGCCACACGACACCAAGTTGATATAGACTTTACTATTAAAATCGACATTAGTCATGCTTTCCAGTGACACGAAGATGGTCATGTTGTCTAAAAGTGAGTTGGACAGCCACACAAATAAGCAGTCTCACACCTCAGGCGTTTTGTATGGGACCCTGCTGTCTCTAGGGCAACCGTGGAAGGTTTAGGTTTCCTATGGCAACTGTGAAAGAGAGGACGTCCCTCCCAACAATCTCAGCCAATGAACCGCCGTTCTGAGCGCCTTTTATCAGAACTGAAATGGTCTTCACTAATTACTCGACCAGTCCATTTAAAAAACATTTAGATTCGTCTGATCAATCCATTTCAGTCAATCATAAATGCATTAGCTTAATTTTATTTTTGTTGTGTTTTTTTTTCTCATTCTTTCATGCACAGTCCTGTGTGAGATATAATTTCCACTTTGCATATTTGTATTTTTAATTTTTCGTTTTTCTATTACTGGTGTAGATAAAGTTCTTGCATTCCACCAGTTAATCAATCTATTGGTACATAAGTCTCTGTGACTGTGCTCGCAAAGTGAATATTCACAAGAACGTCATTGCTCTGGCCGTTCAGCACCTCTGCAGGGACCAACAGTGACCGGTTCATCTTTCTAAAAGGCCTCTAGTTGTATTGTTCATGCTGAGTCTCGAGGAGCTCCATCGTCTTCATCCTTGCAGTTGAGCTCAGGATTATTGCCTTGTGGTCAGGGATACAGAAAGTAGGCACGGTTCCAGAATAAAGCACGGGCCCTCTGGGTCTACGTTCGTGCTGTCTCACCCTCTTAGCCCATGCCCTCTCTCAGTATCACGTGGCCCAGCATGCGTATCTGTTTGCTATGTCTTAGTGAAGAGCTGTCGGTTTGGGAACTCCATGAGCCAGCAGCATCATAGATGGGATAATGAGTCCTCGTTTCTAGCAGCTATTCTCAGACATTCAGGACAGAAGAAGCACATATTGTTCTTGAAATGGAGACAATTAGAGAAAAGTACCATTGGTGTGCTTCTAACTAGACTGTGTTTTTCTGTTTATATAGTTTTATGTTGAAAAAATAGCTGTTGTCTTTAGTGAAAACTCTTGTAAAAATCCTCATTGTTTTAATGCAGCATTTTGGTTGATTTAGTAATGATATAATCGAATAGTCATTTATTTAACTCTCAAACTGTGTTCCAGCCAATTTTGACCAGGAGAGGTTTTCTTTTTGGTAGTTAAAGGGATAGTTCACTCAAAAATTAAAATTCTGTCATTTATTACTCACTCTTGTGTCATTCCAAACCCTTTAGACCAGGGGTCCCCAAACTTTTTTCTGAGAGGGCCACCTAATTTTCTTTTCTTTAATGGAGGGCCGGGTCGGTTTATAAAATAAAATTCCATGGGCCGGACTGACTACTATTATTATTTTATTATGATTTTACCTGTATTTATTATACATTTTAATGCTAGAATAGTTTATTATTTTTTATGCACCAGACAGACAAATGATCATTTCTTTTCAAAAGATATACAGGTGCTTCTCAGTAAATTAGAATGTCATGGAAAAGTTTATTTATTTCAGTAATTCAACTCAAATTGTGAAACTTGTGTATTAAATAAATTGAATGCACACAGAGTGAAGTAGTTTAAGTCTTTGGTTCTTTTAATTGTGATGATTTGGCTGACATTTAACAAAAACCCACCAATTCACTATCTCAACAAATTAGAATATAATGACATGCCAATCAGCTAATCAACTCAAAACAACTGCAAAGGTTTCCTGAGCCGTCAAAATAGTCTCTCAGGTTGGTTCACTAGGCTACACAATCATGGGGAAGACTGCTGATCTGACAGTTGTCCAGAAGACAATCATTGACACCCTTCACAAGGAGGGTAAGCCACAAACATTGATTGCCAAAGAAGCTGGCTGTTCACAGAGTGCTGCATCCAAGCATGTTAACAGTAAGTTGAGTTGAAGAAAAAGGTGTGGAAGAAAAAGATGCACAACCAACCGAGAAAAACTTTGGGTAACTGGGAGATGAGTGAAGTTTTGCTTTTGCACTTGTCCCACAAGCAGTGCTAGTTTCACCTCAAATGCTATTGAGTCATTTTGTCATCGCTCTTTTCTAGCTGACTCCCGCATCACCTGTTCGATCGCGATGACACATTACGTTGGATGTACCATTCTGTTAGTGAATTTAACAAATAATTATACCTATGTTAATAACTAAGGGAAATTTTTGTTTGAAAGCCAACCTTTATTATCAAATTACCGACATGATATAAGTAAAACATATTTAAAATTACATTTTCAAAATATGTCTCTGGCATTGTTCAGAGGGCCGGTCCAAATGTGGGGGCGGGCCGCATTCGGCCCCCGGGCCTTAGTTTGGGGACCCCTGCTTTAGACCTTTGTTCATCTTCGGAGCACAAATTAAGATATTTTGATGAAATCCAAGAATTTGCAACTGACATGTTCAAGGCCCAGAAAGGTAGTAAGGAAATGGGTAATGGGTAATGTGACAGCAGTGGTTCAGCCGTAATTTTTTGAAGCTACGAGAATACTTTTAGTGCACAAAGAAAACAAAAATAACAACTTTATTCAATAATTTCTTCACTTCTGTGTCAGTCTTCAAAGCATGTTTGTTAGAGTACTTCACAAGAGTCAGAAAGCTCTCAGATTTCCTTAAAAATTATTTAATTTGTGTTCCAAAGATGAGCAAAGATCTTACAGGTTTGGATCAACATGGGGGTGAGTAATTAATGACAGAATTGTTATTTTTGGGTGAATTGATCCAATTGGACTAAAAGTTACTTACCTTGCTCACACATGGTATCAAAACGGTAACAGCTTTCCAAAAAAAACTTTTGATAATTTTGGGGATTTTTTTTTTTTGGTGTTCCTGGTTAACTTTTTTTGAATTAGCACATTTTGTATTTATTTTTGAAACTGATTGATCATAGGCCCCATTGATCTGAGCTTATGCATCTCAGTTGTCAAGTAAACATTGACAAAATTATGCACAAATAATGTTTTCTTAACTCAAAAACCCAGGTGCACATCATATTCTAACACAGTGAAAAATACATTGCAGAGCAAAGAGGAAACTGACAACATGCCGACAGACAAGACAGAGCAGGTTCTTCTGGTATAAAACAAGGTCTCAGCTTTAAAATGTTGTAATTTTTTAAGGAATTCAAACAATAAATACAGTTTTGTGGTTCTTTAGTGTGTCATGACAAATCAGTGTATTGCCTTATTATATCAATGACATGTGAACTGATTGTCTTTTCTTCTTTATTTAAAACACAATAAAAACATGAATGAACCAAGTTTTAAGTTAAGTCCACCAAAGTAATTTACTCTCCTGTCTGATTTGTTTGTCGGACAGAATGGCGAATTCAGCATTATGATTGGTCAGATTGCCCGTCAATCAAGCCGTTTGCGAAGGGTCAATTGAAAGAAAATCTCGTGAAAGTTTTTCACAAGCAATTTTTACAGCATAAGGGTTAAAATATATTGTTTTTTAGTAGCCTCAGTGTAGTTACAGTAGCTGCTTTTTTAAACTACTGTTTTAAAAGGTTTAACTATGGCTTACTCATTTAAAATATGAGTAGCTTGACAGTAACTTGACAGTTTCAAAGCAACTTCCCTAATGAGTACCCACTTTGTGTTTTTCGTCTCTTATTTGTTTGTTTCTGGCTGCTTTATAGTGTTTATTTCATATGTCATTGTTTTGGTATTACAGTTCATGCTTTTTGTATCTTGAAGCAGAAATGTTAATAATGGCTGTCTCTGGAAGTTATTTGAGTTGCAAAAGAGGTTTTTTTTTTTAAAGAGTTTTTTAATTTTCCATTAAGTTTCAACACTATGTCATGTGCTCCAGAGGTTTCTCTTTTATTGCAGGGTTTCAATCCAGTTGGGCCATTTGAAGCAACATGCCATTGTTTTGTGGTTGTCTGAAATGCGGCTGCCTGGCACAGCGTCTATCTTATGCACACACACACAGACATTCACAGCCGGGCTATAATTTTCCTGCACATGTGGTTACACTGCCAAAGACTCCAGATTTCTGTAGAAATCCCAGTTCTGCTAAAGCTGCTGGCCCACAGTGAGGGTTTAGCAAAAGTCCTAGTGCCCACTGGCAATATAACTATTCTGATAAGTCTCTTGGCCTCTTTTATCACTCTGCCTTTATTCACAGACTTTTTTATAGAGATACTGGAATGATGTACAGCTCACCAGTAATAATCTGTTTAAATCAGACTTTACAATATCTTAAAGGAGCCATTAATTTCTCATATGCGTGGTGATACTCTCATGAACGTTTGGTGTAGACTGACACAGAAGAGAAGAAGTTGTTGAATAAAGTTATTTCAGGAAAGGATTCTGGTAGCATCATACAATTATGGTTGAACCACTGTTGTCTCATCGACTATGAACTTGGTAGATGTGTTGCTGTCTATGCAGGGTCAGAAAGCTCTCAGATTTCATCAAAAATATCAAAGGTCTTACAGGTTTGGAATGACATGAGGGAACAAAAATTTCCAGATAATTTACTCACCCTCTTGTCGTCCAATATGTTCATGTCTTTCTTTCTTCAGTCGATAAGAAATTATGTTTCTTGAGGAAAACATTTCAGGAATTATCTCCATATAGTAGACTTCAGTGGTGCCCCCAAGTTTGAACTTCCAAAATGCATTTTAAATGCAGCTTCAAATGTCTCTAAACAATCCCAGCCAAGAAGAAGGGTCTTATCTAGCAAAACGATCGGTCATTTTCAAAACAAATTGACAGTTTATATACTTTTTAACCTCAAAGGCTTGTCTTGTCTAGGTCTGCGGGAACTCTGTTTTTTCCAGGTCAATACAGTTAGGAATGTCGAAAAACTCCCATCTCGTTTTCTTCTTCAATGCCAAAATCGTCCTACATCGCTGTTTTGCTTTTTTTGTAAAGAGCATTTGATCTTCTTTGCATGTTTAATTGGTCATTTCAAAAACTACCTATCGTTTCGCTAGATAAGACCCTTCTTCCTCAGTTGGGATTGCTTAGAGACATTTGAAGCTGCATTTAAACTATTTTGGAAGTTCAAACTTGGAGGCACCATTGAAGTCCACTATATGGAGATAATTCCTGAAATGTTTTCCTCAAGAAACATACATTTCTTTACGACTGAAAGAAGAAAGAAATGAACATCTTGGATGACAAAGGAGTAAATTATCTGTAATTTTTTGTTCTGGAGGTGAACTTTAATTCTGTCATACTCACAAGACAAAGAAAGGATCATGAAGGGTGTAATGACAGATTAGGAAAATGAATGTCCATATGGAAAATGCATTAAAATCATTTTAAAATTGACAATGTTGTAAAATGTTACGAGAAAAATTATTTTTTGAAATATTGCACAGCTCTACCAGCTATTCAGAGTCACAGCAGCAGTTCAGTGACATTGTGATAGCATCAGGACAGATGAGCGCTTTGAGAAAGTCTCTTCACTCTTACATTCACTGTAAAAAATTTGCTGTAAATTTTACAGTAAAATACCGGCAGCAGGGTTGCCAACCGGTTACTGTAATATTTACAGCACCATTGCTGTAATTTTAATTTACAGCATCATCCTGTATTTCCTGTTTACCACAAATAACTGTATTTTTTTACATTGTTGAGGTTTTGTTTACAGTATACTACTTTAATTTGTGTATTCTGTATGTGCAGTATTTATTTTCCAGATTGCTGAATATTAATGACTAGCAATTTAAACAATTTATTAACTGCATAAGCTTTAAACAATATTTAACTGCATAAAGTGTTGTATAGTATGTAAACTAATTGCACCTATTATTTAATAAAAACAAAAATAATAATAATTTGACACATCTTAATCTTGAAAAACAGGTCCAATTTTATTTAACATACAACTCTCAAATTTGCATGAAAGAAATGTCATAGAGGTGTATTTAGTATTATTCTGAATTCCAAAATAAATTGGGCATGGAAATATTTACTTGAAACATATATTACTGTGCAAAACTTTAAGTTTAACCAATATTTAGCCAAAGTTTAACCAACATCAAGTTAACCAACATGGTCATAATTAAATGGTTCTAAATAAATACCACAAAGACAGTGATGAATTTTCACAACTTCATGAACAGTCCAACATGGCCAAACAACAAGGCCTCAAATGAGTCCAACAAAACTTCTGATCAAAAAAGGAGAACAGTTCCGCTCCAGATGCTTCCCCATCCCAGGAGGCATAGAGTGGCTAAAAATATAGAAAAGAACAAAAAGGACAATACGTTAGATATTTTACAAAACAATGATACAGTCAGATGCAGACAGAGGGATGACAGATACAGTCAAAGGCAGAGAGAGTGATGTGTGTTACAGTTAGATCAGTATGATTTTTAATGTTCTTTAAAAAAAAGTTGTGTATGTTCATCAAGACTGCATTCATTTAAACAAAACAGTAAACTTGTGAAAGATTATTACAATTTAAAATAAGTTTTATATTTTACTATACTTTCCAATATAATTTATTTCTAAGATGCAAAGCTGACTGTTCAGCATCATTATACCACTGTTACATGATCTTTTAGAGATCATTCTCATTTATTATCAATATGCTGATTTATTATCAATGTTATTGAATGTTAAGTTGTCAGTGTATGTTTTGGAGCCTGTGATACTTTTTCAGGATTCTTTGATGAATAAGTTTAAAAGAACAGCAGTTATTTAAAATATAACTTTTATCTAAACATATAAGTCTTTACAATCACTTTATCCATGAAAGGATCCTGAAAAAAGTATTAAAAATATTAAGCAGCACAACTGCTTCTAACATTGATAATAATTTAGCATATACAATAATTTCATGGATCATGTGACACCGGAGTAATTAGAAGACTAGAGTATTGATGCTGAAATTTCAGAAATAAATTACATTTTAAAATTATATTAAAATAGATAAAACATTATTTTAAATTGTAATAATATTTCACATTATATTTTGTGTTTTTGATCAATTAAATGCAGCCTTGATGAGCAGAAGATGGTTATTTCAAAACATAAAACCTACTGATCACAAACTTTTGAACGCTAGTGTAGATAAAGGATAAAAGAACATAATAAAAGGAAAAAGATCTTGGTGTATGTGTACTTACATGTCAGTAATTCCACTGATAATCCTTTGCATTGCAAAGAAGACTGGTAACTTGGGTCACTTTAACTGGTTTCTTCTGTGCCCTGTCGTTTTAGATGGGTCTTTGCCTTTCAACTTATTTGTTTCTCTCTCAGGATAAATATCTACAAAACAGTCAGGAAGCAGACAATATGTAATTCACATTAGTTTTAGCTTTTGTACTAATCTGAATTATTCTCCCTAAAAAAAAAAAAACAACGTCTCTCTTCTTGAGTTGGGAAACATATTCTATCATATCTACTACATAAAAAATGCAGGTACTCAGATTGTTAGAATGCAACTATTACCTTTGAATGAACTCCAAAGCTCCGTCTGTCTCCTCTTGGTAACGTTAACGTTAGTCCAGAATATGTAATATGCTGCGAACAGGCCAGACAGGAAGATAGGCTGCATTAACTCATTCTTTAAATAAAAGTTAGCAAAAAGCATTAACGTTACATTCAAACAATAAGCGAATTAGCAAGTTATCAAAGTTCCTAGCACATCTCACTGCTTACGTTAACTGCTTTAACAGCACCGTTCAGAGTTTACGTGACACACATCCTCCGTGATAGGGATGGGCGATACCACTTATTTTGTTTTCGATACGATACCGATATTTTTAAGGCCAGTATCATCGATATCGATACCGATACGATACTTTTAAACTTAATTTTTTAATTATTACATTTATTAAATTAATAAGATTAAAATATGTAATTATGCCCTTTTTTATAACCTGTTACACTTTATATTTGAAATGCATTTTAACATTTAATATGCAACTAATTAAATTTTATTTTCTAAACGTGGTTAAAATATGTTTACTTTAGTGGTAACTACAAAACCTACAGTTGAAAATACTTGGTTTCATAAGGGGCTGCCAGTGACAAGCTGTTGCACACATAAAATACAACATTTTTATTCTGCCAGTGTATAATTTATATTAACATTACTACAAAACATGATCAAGTGTTAATTTAATTTAAGTGTTAATTTAAAGAAATGTAATTGCACTTGTGAAATGCAAATTATGTAAGCTTCAGTTTCAGTTTGTTTATTGAGAAATAGCTCAAACATTTTTTTTATTTTCTGTCCTCTGATAAGCATTGTACAGGGCTGTCGTTCCCATAAGCATCAATGCTTTCTTATGATACTTTAGCGAAACGAAGCCCTGTTTGAATGCACTGTCTAAAGGGAGTGAATGCTCTCTGATTGATTGGTTCTGTCTTGCATCATTTGCGTGCGTTCAGATGAGCAGGAAAAGTGTTCTATCGTGAACAGTTATTCTCTAACATAGGTTATGCATCCAATTCAATGCACATTGTACTCCTGGCTTTTTGTTAAATAAACAAAATCACTGGTAAATAAAACACACCTTAGTATCGATATTTTCAATTTGAGTATCTATACTTTCGATACTCGCATCAATATCGTTATATCGATACTTTAGGATCGATATGCACATCCCTACTCCGTGAGCGGCTGACCGCGAGTTGCGAGCCTTAAGTAACGTTACGTGTTTTATTTCGGCCCCCGTGTTAACAGATGCCTGCCTGTGCAAATTTGTTTTACATCATAAAATAATCACGAGAAAGTGTGCTGATCAGTACGACGTCGCCGTGAATCATAACTTCTGTCAATGAAGCTTGTAATTCTTAACGTAGGAACCCAGAGATGTTACGCCTATAGCCGATGTTAGGCCGGGGAATGTGTAAAATCCTCCCGCGACCGGTGCCGAATCCCCGCACAAGTCTCTCTCGCGCTCCGCGGACGGAGGATCCGTTAATCTGCGGTTACCGCGAATGTTTATGACACCTTAATATACCACTACAGTTATGAAATGTGAAAAATAAAACAGAAACAAGTCACTTACCACAGCTGTGAATGGTTCTTCTTGCTGCTCCCAAATGTCGACCGTTGAAGATAATCCCGCCTCTTTAGGTTTGAAATTTTACAGCAATAAGCTGTATGTTTGCATCAAACCACCGCATCACCCCATAATGCATTGTGGTTTACAGCAATATGCTGTATTATAAAGAAATACAACCTGCTGCTGTAAAATATTGCTGTAATTTTTACAGCAATTCGTTACAGTGTTCTTTTGGTTTCTATCAGTCAGAAGCCAGCCAGTGACAATCACAGAGGTGTTATCATAATCAGCAAGTTTTAGATTTCATCTGCTAATTTACCGTTATTTCTCCTAATGGCCTGTTTGAATTTCTCCGCATCAAAGTACTGTACTTTTCCCTGTCCTCCTTAGAACTCAGGACTTAGACAATATGCAAATGACTTAGGAGGATGTTTGACTTTGACTTAATGATTTACAGTACAGTGACGCATTTTGCAAAAGGCAATCATTGCCAATTCCACGAGCCAATAACAGCTGTCATTGCAAGGATGATGGATGCTGAGGTCTGGGAGACTGTCTCTCTGTGTGTGTGTGTGTGTGTGTGTGTGTGTGTGTGTGTGTGTGTGTGTGTGTGTGTGTCTGTATGATGTAATAAGAGTCCTGCTGAGATCAGGAAGATTCTCAGGCATGCATGCATGTGATCTCTGGCATGCATGCTGAAACGGTCATACTACATGCAGCAGTGTCACATCTCAGCCTGGGTTCAGTTTTATAAGGAGTTACGTATGTCTGTTAAAATATAAAAGGCTTAAAACCATAAGTGTTCTCACCTAATATGTGTCAAGAATTCGAAAATTAGAAATGTACCAAGTATCATGTAAATGCCACGATATATGAATATGGTAATCAGGGTTCGAATTACGGGGGAGCTAAGGGGAGCTCGGCTCCCCTGAAAAGGACCTGGGCTCCCCTGAAAGCCTACTTTGAGACATTTAGGGGGAGCTCTAAAACACTTTCCATTTTTTGTGTCGCATATAGATTTTGATTTTCTGTACATTAAGGTCCCTGAAATAAATGATGATATTAAAAATGTGTCAATGTTGTGTGTTTATTCGCTCATTACATTACTATTTCCGAACACTATTTTCCGCTGTCTCCTGCTGTGACCATCCATGCGTGGCGGCACTGCACTGAAATTACTACGTTTACGTCACCACTTGAACTTCTCACTGAGTTGGTATTTGAATGTTAGCTTAACTTCAAGTTCAAAACATACTTTATTCGTTTTTTGGAACACTCTGTGGATACTAATAAGAATGTCAAAAAGAAAGCAGCCAAAACTCAGTCAATTTGGATTTACAAAACAAACGAAGAGGAGTGATGACAGCGCACCAGCTACTATTTTTTTATGATTGTTATGTGAGTTATTCTGTTTTCATCATGATTTGCATGATGTAGGCCTAAGCGCGGTTGATTCAGAACCGTGGACAGAGCTGTTTGCCCTAACACTGACAACACTGACTGACGCTTGCGTTTTGAAGTAAACGGATTACTAAGTAAACAATAGGTTTACTGTAAACCTATTGTTTCAAATGCCCGAACATGCACCAAAAGCGTTAAAGTCAGTCAGGCAGGATCGGAAAATAGGGCTCCCCCGAAAGCCACTTTGTAATTCGAACCCTGATGGTAATCATTCAGGATTGCCATCTGATATTATTACTGCACCATGTTCTGTAATGTTAACTAATAAACCTTATTATAAAGCATTACCAATGTTTTATATCGTTAGTTTGCATGCTTATTTAAATGCATTCAAGCTGATAATATATGCTTCCCCTGGAAGATGTTCCTCTCAAACTAAAATCCATTTCCCATTACCACCTAATTATTAGGAAGACCTAAAAGGATGCCACTGGGAGGCATGAAAATCCTTATATTGTAAAGGATTTATATCTTCAGTTTGAATTTAGTAGAATAAATTGCTGTGCTGTATGTGCTGTAATAATAATACCATCACATTTTTTTTTTTTTTACTATCATGATGCCTGTTTATCAGTCCATGCTATCCCATGGAAGACATTACAATACAAGTACAGTCTATAGTTTGTAATTATGTTAGAGAAACCTGTGTGGCTGTTGTCTCATAATTTTCACACTGCTCTAATTAATGCAGCACTTCTTGTAAGTGAGTACAACAGCAAGCAGCCAAGCCATCTTTAGTTTATGATTATGTATGCAATCAATCTTCTCTCTCTCTCTCTCTCTCTCTCTCTCTCTCTCTCTCTCTCTCTCTCTCTCTCTCTCTCTCTCTTTTTGCTTTGTGTCATCTGATAAGCAGTAGGCACAAACAGGAACCAATAGTGTTTTATTTTTCTTAGAATTCAGCTTTTCATTACAAATGATATAATTAGCACAGCAGTCAAACAACAATTAGATTGAACTTCAACTAAAAATGTGCATACATGCTAGAATGTTACAGTACTTGGTTTGTTCCCCATTTGCTTTAATGACGGCAGTTCTTGAGCTGGATGAATATCAGAAGTTAGTGTAAACCCTAATGATCATGTTCAGCTCAGCATCTTGAGCTTTAGTGGAAGTAAGAGCATCTGACCATCTGTACAAAGGTCACATGATCAGTGTCACAAAATGTACTTATTTGATTAGAGACCTGCAAATAGAACCTTTTATATTTTTGATTTGTTTAATTTTTTTTTTTTTTTTCAAAACCCTAATGTTTTTTTTTTTTTTTTACATTTTTACCTAGATTTTAAATCCCAGATTTTTAGTGTGGCTGTGAATCTGAGAAAAGTAGAGGTGCTAACATATTGCTTTGTGTATGTGTATATTTGATGATTGTTGCTGTGATATATAGGTCTATCTGAAATAAAAAGCTCAGGGAGTGTTTTTCTTCTTTTGTGCAAAAAGAATTATCCTCAGAGTAATTTTAAGTACTCCAGGAAGCCAAGCAGATCCTCATTCCATGATAATCTTGTGATCTACTTTATGTGGGGTGTGATTTTGAGAGGTTTTTGCTTCAATATTAGGCTGAACAATCCTTTTCCTTTGGAAAATAATTGAAATTCACAACTTTAAATATGTGTGTCATTAATCTCTAATGAATTATGTTTGGCTGTCTCTTGCTTAGTTTAATTTTCCAATGATTATTATCACACTTCTCAGTATCAGGGTTATTTCAGTATCATTAAGATGCATTATAGTTTCTATTAATATTATATTTTGTTTTTCTTTTTTTCTGTATTTGTTAATAATGCTTTTTAAAATATGTACACTGCTGTTCAAAAGTTTGGGAACAGTAAGATTTGTGATGTTTTTAAAGAAGTTTCTTATGCTGTGTTTATCAAGACTGTGTTTATTTGATCAAAATACAGAAACAATTAATACTGTAAAATATTATTACGATGTAATTTTTTTTTCAATTCATTTCGTGATCACAGCTGAATTTTCAACATCATTACTCCAGTCTTTAGTGTCACA
The DNA here is from genome assembly GCF_049309525.1 of Garra rufa. Lineage (NCBI taxonomy): Eukaryota > Metazoa > Chordata > Actinopteri > Cypriniformes > Cyprinidae > Garra > Garra rufa. The sequence continues at coordinate 30,947,861 of NC_133376.1, forward strand.
TGATTCTTTATAAATCATTCTATTATGCTGATTTATTATTAATGTTCAAAACAGTTGTGCTGCTTAATATTATTTTCAAACATGTGGTACTGTTTTTTAAGTTTAAAAAGATTAGCATTTATTTAAAATAGAAATATTTTCTAACAATAAACACTACTATTCAAAGTTTGGGATGAGCAAAGTTTTATTCTTTTTTTTTATTTTTTGAAAGAAATTATTACTTTTATTCAGCAAGGATGTGTTCAAAAGTGATAGCAAAGACTTATATTGTTAAAAAAAACTTTCTATTTCGAATAAATGCTGTTCTTTTTAACCTTTTATTCATTAAAGAATTCTAAAAAAGCATCACAGGTTCCAAAAAATACAACATTGATAATAAATCAGCATATTAGAATGATTTCTGAAGGATCATGTGACACTTAAGACTGAAGTAATGGCTGATAAAAATTCAACATTGCATCACAGGAATAAATTATATTTTAAAGTATATTAAAATAGAAACATTTATTTGATGTTGTAATAACATTTTGCTATATTACTATTTTTTCTGTATTTTTAAATCAAATAAATGCAGCCTTGATGAGCATAAGAGACTTTTTTTTAAACATAAGTCTAACTGATCTCTAATGTTTGAACAGCAGTGTATACAGTTTTTATAAATGTGTAATTTCAGTTTTAGTTTCAGTTACTTTAGTACATCAAGGATTTGAATTTCAGTTTATTTCAAGTAACAAAAGCTGTTTTATGGTTTTAGTTTTTGTTAATGATCATAATATTGCTCAATATTACCCTCAACAAACACTGACATTTGAAAATAGCTGTTTATGTGTCACTTGCAATACTCCAAGTCTATGATCAGCATACAAAAGACATTTTTTAAACAGAAACTTGGCACAACAAAAATAAGACCCTCATATAGTCTGGCTCTGTAGCTGTTTATTGTTACATCTGCTAGAAAGTAGCTTAAAAAAACAATTTCATCTTAAATGCCATATAGGCATCACAAGTTCAATCCTGGCTTGCAACATGCCTGTACCCCTGTCATTTCCTGTGCTATAAATAAAATGGCAAAATGATCTCATGTTGATTTCTCATCCTGTCTCTCTCTTTGTCTTTCTGCCAGTGTGTGGCTGTGATTTGGCACATTCCGGATTCTTCCAGAAGAGTGGCGAGTACATCTGCACAGCAGACTACCAGCGCCTGTACGGCACAAAGTGTGACAGCTGTGGGGACTTTATCTCAGGGGAGGTGGTCTCTGCACTGGGCCGCACATATCATCCACAGTGTTTCGTCTGCAGCGTGTGCAGGTGAGCCTTCTATACAGACTACTAAAGTGTCATTATGGAAATAGACCCCATCAGACAGATTAAACGTGAGGGAGTGCTGGTGGGATGCTGGTATATGATGCTCATTTACTAATGTGCTGATGACTGAATCTCATTAATTCACTTCCTGACAGCTATAAGCTCCCCCAATTATCTATATACTAAGCAATTATGCTAAAGTTAGTTCTGGTCTTCTAATTTGATCAGCCAAGCGACGTTCCAAGACCGCTGATATTTATATAATTTTCTTTGAAAGTAATTCAGTGACTGTCATGGCTGAAAAGGTTTAGGCTTAGGGAATATCTTCAGTTGAGCAGAATTTAAAGGATTTGATGGACCACATGTAGAAAGTGGAAATACAAAAGTAAACTCTGACTTCTTGTGCCACATTCTTTCTTATCAGTCCTGACCTTAAAGCAGGGCAAGTAGAGCAGTGTTTTATACACTACCAGTCAAAAGTTTTTGAACAGTACGATTTTTAATGTTTTTAAAGAAGTCTTTTCTGCTCACCAAGCCTGCATTTATTTGGTCCAAAGTACAGTAAAAACAGTACACTTTTGAAAGATTTTAACTATTTAAAAAACTGTTTTCTATTTGAATATATTTTAAAATATAATTTATTCCTGTGATTTCAAAGCTGAATTTTTTGCATCCTTACTCCAGTCGCATGATCCTTCAGAAATCATTCTGATATTCTGATTTGCTGCTTAAAAACCATTTATTATTACATTATTATTATTATTATTATTTATTAATATATTAGAACAGTATTTATCTGAAATAGAAATCTTTTGTAACATTATAAATGTCTTTACCATCACTTTTGCTCAATTTGAAGCATCCTTGCTAAATAAAAGTATTAAAAGTATTAAAAATAAATAAATACTGATTTAAAGCTGGTCAGTATGTGTAGTGTATAATGTTATAAAAGTTTTTTATTTCAGATAAATGCTGATTTTTTGGATCTTTCTATTAAAAATGTACTGAACTGTTTTAAATAATAATAATAATAATAATAATAATAATAATAATAATAATACATGTTTCTTGAACAGCAAATCGGCATATTAGAATGATTTCTGAAGGATCATTTGACACTGAAGACTGGAGTAATGATGCTGAAAATTTAGCTTTGATCACAGGAATAAATTACATTTTAAAAATAATATTACATAAAAAAAATATTTCAAAATGTTACTATTTTTGCTGTAATTTGGATCAAATAAAGGCAGGCTTTGTGAGCCTTTTAATGTTTAAAAAACTTTTGACTGGTAGTATATGTATCCTCTTCTGCAGACATACACTGTCCAGGTTGATGTCCAGCCATATGCCCAGAATGAACTTTAGCTCAGATATTAAAACAGCAGTGTCAAACTGTAGTTCTTGTGATTGTGAAAAATTCTGTCAGTAATTACTCATGCTCATGTCATCCCAAACCTGTAAGTCCTACAATCTCTGTCAGAAATTGAGATATTTTTGATAAAACCCCAGAGCTTTCCAAACCTGCATAGACACCAATGCAACTAACATATTCAAGGCCCAGAAAGGTAGTAAGGACATTGTTAAAATAGTCCATGTGACATCAGTGGTTCAGCTGTAATTTTATGAAGCTACAAGAAAAATTTGTGTGCGCAAAGAAGACAAAAAATAACTACAAAGATGAATGAAGGTCTAATTAATGACAGTATTTTCATTTTTGGGTGAACTGTCCCTTTAATGCATACATTTATGTTTCATTTAATAACTTTAATGTACTCACCAAAGCCAAATTTTACTTGAATTTGCCACTTGGCGAGTGTTTATTTTGAACCCTGTGTGTAGGCATTTTCTCTTCTCTTCACTGAATTGCCCTAGAGAGTATAATACCACAAGTGGAGAAGGAGCGATCAATGCAGAACTGAGCAGGATATTGTAACATGAGTCAAGGCGGAAGAAGGCTGAGGTTTGGAGCTCAAAATATGCAATAATGCCCAGAAAGTAAGCAGAGAAGGGAAGAAAAGTGTAAATGGAGAAGCTGCTGAGGCTAGAGGTGAATATTTGCCTCAGACTGAAAGGAGCAAATGAAGATGTTAAAGGCAGCGGTGGAAAACACCACCTCTTGTCTTTTATGTGTGGTCTATTCTCAGACTGACAAGCAAGAAAATGAGAGGTACTGTAAGACATCCCTGCAGGGACACATTATCTGTCTGCCCTACACTGAAACACTGTTATTTGAATCCCATTTTGTTTTGTAGTTTAAAAATAGGTTTAATGCAACTGGATATTTTCTACATTTACTACTTTAGTATTCACATTGGCATGCTTCTTTTTTATTTTTCCTATATGCTTTTTCTTGTGCGGACACATTGCTGGCCTGTAGTGCTGTGAGATTAGCTGCTAATGTATCTCTGTTATATCCCATTTGTAATTACAGTGTGTTTGCTCTGCTCTGATCTACAGGAAATTGGTTCTGCTAAATAACTTGACCCTCCTCCTTTAGTTCATTAGTACACCGAAAGCAAGAGTTAGCGCTTGATGAATTTATGTGGGTAGGAAAAGGCATTTTCATGGAGGACTGGGATTGCTTTGTTGGACTACATTGCCAATTGGGCCACTAAATGGCCCAATGGGATGCTCTTGGCAGGAGAAACCTAAACATTTATCAGCCTAACCAAGAAGTAAACAGTCAAGAGGAGAGCTAGATTATGTTACATTTAATATTTAGACCATCTGAGTGGAAACCAAGCTCTAGATTTAATGGACTATCATCCCAGTAGCACTGTCAATGATTATTCATGTCACGGTACAGCTCTTAGGAATATATTGAATAACTTTGATTATTGTAGAACTCATATTTCTGTACAGCATTTTGGGTCTTTAATTGATATTTTGAGAAACTGTTGCAATTTTTTGAGATGAAGAGGTAGCTCGTTCTTAATGCTTAATGCTTAATGATTGTGTATACATACAGTCGAGGTCAAAAGTTTACATCCCCCTTTCAGAATCTGCAAAATGTTAATTATTTTACCAAAATAAGAGGGATCATACAAAATGCATGTTATTTTTTATTTTAGTACTGATAAGTTATTTCATTTAAAAGATGTTTGCATGTAGTCCTCAAGAGAAAATAATAGCTGAATTTAATGACCTTGTTCAAAAATTTACATCCCCTTGAATCTTAATTCTGTGTTGTTACCTGAATGATTAACAGCTGTTTTTTTAGTGATTTTTTTTTTTTGGTTCACTTTTTTTCCTGAACAGTTAAAATCCTTCAGATCCCACAAATTCTTTGGTTTTCCAGCATTTTTGTGTATTTGAACCCTTCCCAACAATGACTGTATGATTTTGAGATCCATCTTTTCACTCTGAGGACAACTGATAGACTCAAAAACAACTACAGTATTATGCTCACTGCGGCTTCTGAAGGAAAAACCATGCGTTAAGAGCCGGGGGTGAAAACTTTTGAACAGAATGGAAATGTGTAAATTTTTCTAATTTTGCTTAAAAAAAAACAAACAAACAAAAAAACAGCTGTGGATCACACAGTATTAAGAATTAAATGTATGTAAACTTTTGAACGGGGTAATTTTTATAAATTTAACTATTATTTTTTTCTTGTTGACCATATATAAACGCCTTTTATGCCTTTTATGTAATATCTTATTCAGTACTGAATAAAAAATAACATGCAGGTATGATCTCGCTTATTTTGGTAAAATAATTAACATTTGAAAGATTCTGCAAGGTATATGTAAACTTCTGACGTCAACTTTCAAAAATAAAATGGCAAATTAAATGGCAATTTCTTGTTATCAGTACAAAATATTGATTAAGATATTATTTTTGTGACATTTTTTTCTTGAAGTAGTGTGGACACTGGCTAATTTTGATGTCCGGAAAGAGTTGCAAGAGTGTGTGCACAGAATAAATGCAGCAAAACATGAAAAGTGTAAATTTTTAAAGAACAGGAAAAGCTGACAATGCTGTGTGTGTCTGGAGGGAGTGTGATGCGGCGGTAATGCCAAGGTCACGTAAAGACTGCATGGAAAGAGACGCACAGAGCCTCATGAGAAAGCCCACACGCTTTTCACATATAAATATAGAATAAAGTAGGTTGTGTGAAAGAGGAGGAATAAAACACAGAGAGGAAAAGAATGAAGAATATGAGAAAATAAGAATAGATCCAGAAACCCTTCTCTCATGAAAAAACACTGAAGAAACTAAAGGAATTATTCCACCCATGTGTCAGACACGGGCTCTGTAAGTGCTTCTGTTGTCTGCCCACTTACCCTGTCATCTTTCACTCTCGATTTCAAAGACATCTTTGTGTGTGGTCTCAACAGTGAGGGAGTTTGTCATGCCATACCTCACATAGTCCTGTGAATAGTGTGTTGGTGTGTGTGTTTATGTCCAAAAAGATGACATTTCTCTACTAATGTTCTTTGTAAGGGTAAAACTGATCAATATTAACAGTGACAATATAAATGCATGATCTGTTTTTAAAAGACCTGTTCTGTAATCTTGTAAAGTGGCAGAGCCGGTGCTCCTCTAAGGTCATGGTTCAATGTAAATGGATTGTTTTATAATTGCTGCATTAGTAGAGGAATAGACTACTGTAATAGGATTTGTCTCCTGGTGTAGAAGCTTCCAGTCATGTTGATTACTAAGCAGATAAAGCAGTGCTGTGGACACAATGGATTACGCGTGTTGTCATGAGACATGTGGGCATGTGTGCTGAAGAAATGCATACATTTATCTACATAAAGCACCTACTCACCATATACAAGAGGTAAGCTTGTGTATACGGTGGAATTTGTGGTTTGCGGAGGACTTTGGTACAAGATTTGACAATAATGGTGAGGAAGACCCTAAAGACTAGCTAAAATGAATTTCCAACATGGGAAAAGACTCCACCTTGACCCTTATTATGCCCCATTACTTAAAATATCAAGTCACAATGTGATATGACTCACTTTTTCCTGCCATTTCAGTGGTGTTTGTGTCTAAAGGGAAGACAGTGTGCTTAGGTAAAGCTGGGCCATCATTACAGGCCGGCTCTGGTCTGTGTTTAATGCTTGTGGGTAATGTGGCCTTCTTCAACTCTATTTGGGGTTAAATGTTACTTGAACCCTGTCGGGCCTCCTCTCCCAGGACTCCTGCTGTTCTGCCATCAGTTGTTAGTAAATCCTTATATGGTTGGCTGCCATTACCATACTTGATAATTTCATTACAAGACATTTACATACAGTACAAACATTTGGGGTCAGTGAGATTTCTTTATTTAAATTTTTTCAAAGAAATCTTTCATGTTCACCAAGGCTGCAGTAAAGGGCAGTAAATTATGCAAAATCCACTTTTGGACATAAATGTGTGTTGGCAGTGTGTGAATACAACCATCCTTCAATGATAAAAATCCACCCACTGCTTATTTTTTAATCTTCATTAAACCAAATTAGTCTCAACAGGCATGCCGTTTTGATTCTCTAAGTAATGTGATATCACATTGTTTAGGCCTCGCCCACAAACTCTGACTGACAGTCCTGCATTGCCTGCATAGTTTCTGCCCTTAGTGAGTTGTGTTCGGCTGTACACTGTCCAGCATTTTTTTCACACTCGAGCAGTAACATCAACAAAAACTAACCAAGATGAGAATGTCAAAAAGGTTGGGTATTCCACGACTTTATGCAAATATTAAGCGAAAAACGCCGGGCAACAACCAATCGCTGTGAAAAGTAGGCAAGGCAAGATTTTGCCGTATGTTTCCGAGTATTTGCTGAACTGGTGGATTACTGAGCTGAAATCCCTTGTCATTAAAAAAATCATGTTTGTTTAGGGCTGTCTCTATAGGCTACATTTCATCATTTTGATATTTAGGTTGTACCTAGACAGCACCAATAAAGTGTTTAGTTTGTGAACTACCGTTAAAAGAAGAAGAAACAAACAGGGTGTTTTCTGAGGCATGCTCTGCCCTAAATTTGACACACCCCAAATCAGTGGCATTGTATCGTTGCCAGCGGCACTGAGCGCATTTGACACTGTAGTGGAAACGCACTGTTAGTTCGGAGGCACTAGCAAACACATCCTCATTGAGTCGGTTGCACGGCTTGGTCTCTGTAACATCACACTGTTTCATCCCACTTTCAGTGTGTTTGGCTTCCCATATGTACGACTGAACACCGGATCTCTCGATCTCAGTCATGTTACTTCTACCGACTGTTTATTGCTGTAGCTATGCAAAGCAGAGATGTATACGCTACGCCCTCTTCTCAAGACAGGGTGGGAATATGTGACTTATTTTATTAAACTGATACACACCAAAACAGTTCTTTTTTAAACACGCCCCAAAAATACCATTTTCCAGATGTTATAATAATTTATCTGTGGGGTATTTAAAGTGCCCCTATTATGCCTTTTTAAAGGTAGTTAATATTGTTGTAATAGTCTCTTAAAACAGGTTTACATGTATGCAAGTTCAAAAAACACTTTAGTTTTCTCCAAAATTAGATTTATTTTCACCCCGTTTCTAAATGATTCGTAAACGACTCGTTTGAAGCAGTTCGAAGAATCAGTCTCTCTAAACCCCTCCTTTCAGTGAGCCCTCACTGCTGTGATTGGTCAGATGGTGCAGTCCTTTTGGATTGGTCTACCGCTACAGCACAAAACGAAACGCCCATTGGCATAACTGAATGACAGCTGCGGAGACCTGTTAATGCGTAGAAAAGATAGCCTCGATTTTACCCTATCAATTCGAGCCGGAGTCTGACGATGAAACTGTTGAAGTGTCACATCGACAAGAAACTGTTTTGCAAGCACGACCGGAGCAGGACGTTTCTCAGTGGGTGTCATATGTTACCTGTGGAAAGTGCTTGCAATTTGCTTTTGTAAGCGAACCGGACACATCTCTACGTTGTGAACTTCAACACTGTACAATCCATAACACTGTGTTAAGCCATCGTTTATCATTATCATTACTTAAACTAATAAGGCAGACAGACAGTCAAGCTGCATCAATCACAAGACTTTTTAGACTACATTGCACTCACAGCTGAACAACAGAACTACAGAAACGCAAGTTAGCCGGTTACCAAGACATGTGCGGGGTTGTTACACACCATAACGTACACAAAGACGTATTTTGAACGATCGCTAGAAAATACAATTATTAATCATACTTACAGGTAGAAGTTCAGAGGAGCAAGCCGGTCCAAATAAACTGGGCACTGATCCATTTTTTTAAAACCAAGCGTTTGGTGAATCTCGCGTTGTAACGTTACTCCCCAAGATTGGAAAAGCAGTCATCAGTAAAATGACGCGAACACAACACAAGATTGGCATTGGACTGCTGAGGTGTTGAAAAAATTAATGTTAACCACTCATTCTTGATAGTTTCATCTTTCGGAAGGGCATATAAAACAAATTCACTCTCACAGCGCAGGGCGTCTTCTTGACATGATGTAATCCACGTGAAAATGGTAGGCCTACTGTTTGTGGGCGGGCAAGTTGTTCGCGAAATTGAATGTGGGCGGACATTACGCAAATGTGTAGCTCGTGACGTGTGGCCGTTACAGAAAAAAGATTCGAATTGCTGACGACTCGTTTAGGCGAATGTGAGCCGACTCTTTTTTTTGTTAGACAAAAACTTTATTTATAGTGCACTGTCGGCGTCACAACTTTGCAGATAGTTTATGTTCACATACAGCTACATGACACACTACATGAAATATCATATTTGAAAAGGCATAATAGGGGCACTTTAAGATGAAACTTCAACACATTCAGACACATTCTTTTTGGTTGAGTTCATGTAGGTCAGGATTGCCTTCATTGTGGGGAGCTGCCAAGAATTTTCTCTACTATGTAATTTAGCCTTCCTTGTAAGCATTCTGGATTTATTTGAGTGGGTCATTTTTTATTTGGACTAATTTTAGGCTTTGGTTTTTACTTACGTATGTGTGCTACTGTCTGTCTGTCTTTTTCTCTCTAGGAAACCTTTTCCAATTGGGGACAGAGTGACGTTCAGTGGTAAAGAATGTGTTTGTCAGCAGTGTTCCATCAAGATGGTTAATTCCAATGAGCCAATCAAAATCCACGGGCCCAGTCGTAAGTCCCATCCATCAGTTTAATAATTTTCCTATTCATTTGCATAACATGTGGTCCACATGTTAGTGTGTTTGTTTAGATTAGGAGCAGCCAACAGTCCAAACAAAGAAAAAAGGCTAGATAAATAAGCATATTAAATCATATATGTATGTATGTATGTGTGGTTTTAGATATTCACATTCATAATTCTCCATCTCTTGGGTGCTTTCAGTAGTCTTCCTTATATATTTTTTTTCTGACTGCCTGGGAGCTAAAACACTCCATATGGCTGTATTGACCTGCATGTCTCTGAGGGGAGAGGACAGACCCCTGTTCAACAGATTAGAAAACATGTAGCGTCTGGGTAAACAGAGGCAAAATGCTGTGAAGTTTTTATAAAGGCCAGAGGTGAAGAGCATCTGAGCTCTGTGTCTATGTCTGCCCTTTGGTTGAACAAATGTAGAGAGTCTGAACATGTCTGGGTCATTTTTGCCATGCATTCTTTCCCATTATATATATATTGGATAAAATATAAATATAAAACGTTTTTTTTTAAAGGTGGAAATTAGATTAGTGTAAATTCTTTTTATTACAATTAAGTCAACACAAATGGATTTAATATTAATTGCACAATCCTTATCTGAGCAATGTCTAACTTTAGCTTTTTATTTCTATCCTGTTACGTTCCATCCTGTTTGAAATCCTCTTAATAGTCTTGGCATTGTGTTAATAATAAAATCTAAGTGCCTGAGCTTGACCAGATTAGGTTTCTGAAAGTCTGACAAACCTTATATAGAAATGTCTGTTTAAATTAGAACAAAATAATATTACATTTTTTCAAGTTCATTTATAAAATGTACAACGTAGTAAGAATTTAAACTGAAACTGGAAGACAGGGTGGGACATATCAAGCAGCCCCGCCCCCTTTTTAAAATAGCCAATAGCATTTCATTTATATCACAGCTTGGGCCAGAGCATTTGACAGCGTATGCCAGCCACAATCTCTTCCAAATTGCTATGAAAATGATACGTAGCTGAAGTGCAGGGTGAAGTTTTGAATGCTCATATCTTCTAAATGCGAATTTTGTCGTTGTTTTGGAGCACACTAGCTTATAGATAACCTTAAGGCTAGCATATTCATACTGAAAGCCAAAAAACTTCAAACTTTAACATCTGTCTCTGTGTAAAGATTGACCTGGCTAATCGTGAAGGTGAACTGAAGAAAGCCAAGCTCTCAAATACTCTAAACATAGCTGAACATCCTCCAAATAAGAACAAATGATGCACTGACCTTTCTGTGCTCAAAATCCTGTTACGGTCGTACATCATATGCTAGCCTACACAGCTCAATAAAGTGTGTGTGTACTGTACGTCTGCTAACTTAACCTTCATACGAATGTATTGATTTGTATTTCATGTGTTTTTGTAAACCTGTCAAGGCCGACTGGACACAGCAAAGACTTCTGAACCTTTAGTCCATTATATAACCTCTTTTCCCTTCCTCATGGCTCTTTTTAGACTGTGCAGGTTGTAAGGAGGAGATCAAACAGGGTCAATCTCTGCTGGCATTAGAGAAACAGTGGCACGTCAGCTGCTTCAGGTGTCAGACCTGCGGCCTGGTCTTGACGGGAGAGTACATCAGCAAGTGAGTGAACGTTCCTTCTGTTGACCTGATGGCTTGCTTTCAACCACACATTATGTTGCACAAAGTGGCCTGTTTCTTGTGTTTGAAACCAGGTTAACTCAGTTCATTAAATAATTATTTAATAACAATTTCTCTAATATTTTACACATTCGCTTCAAATAATAGAATAATAAAAATATATATGTAAATGTACAGTTGAAGTCAAAAGTTTATGTACACCTTGCAGAATGTGCAAAATGTTAATTATTATACCAAGAGGTATCATACAAAATGCAAATGTTGTTTTTTATTTAGTACTGACCTGAATAAGATATTTCACATAGAAGACATTTACATATAGTCCACAAGAGAAAATAATTGTTGAATTTATAAAAATGACCCCGTTCAAAAGTTTACATACACTTGATTCTTAATACAGTGTTGTTACCTTAATGATCCACAGCTGTGTTTTTTGTTCAGTGATAGTTATTCATGAGTCCCTTGTTTGTCCTGAACAGTTAAACTACCTGCTGTTCGTCCGAAAAAATTCTTCAGATCTCACAAATTCTTTGTTTTTTCTCAGCATTTTTTGTATATTTGAACTCTTTCCAACAATGACTATGATTTTGAGATCCATCTTTTCACACTGAGGACAACTGATGGACTCATATGCAAATATTACAGAAGGTTGAAATGCTCACTGATGCTCCAGAAGGAAACATGATGCATTAAGAGCCGGGGGTGAAAACTTTTTGCACTTGATGCTCAGTGTTAATTTAACTTATTGTGTCTTCTGGGAAACATGTGATCATCTTATGTAGCTTCTAAAGGGCAGTACTAAATGAAAAAAATATGTTTTTTAGGCAAAATAAGAAAAATATACATTTCTTCATTTTGTTCAAAAGTTTACACCCCTGGCTCTTAATGCATTGTTTTTTCTTCTGGAGCATCAGTGAGCATTTTGACATTCTGTAATAGTTGCATATGAGTCCCTCAGTTGTCCTCAGTGTGAAAAGATGGATCCCAAAATCATACAATTATTGTCAGAAAGGGTTCAAATACGCAAAAATGCTAAAAAACTAAAGAATTTGTGGGACCTGAAGGATTTTTCTGATAACAGCGGGCAGTTTAACTGTTCAGGACAAACAAGAGACTCATGAACAACTATCACTAAACAAACAAACAAAAAAAACAGCAGCTATGGATCATTCAGCTAACAAAACAGTATTAAGAATCAAGAGTATGTAAACTTTTGAGCTGGGTAATTTTTATAAATTAAACTATTATCTTCTCTTGTGGACTACATGTAAACATCTTTTATGTGAAATATCTTATTCAGGTCAGTACTAAATAAAAAAATAACATGAGTTTTGTATATGATCCCTCTTATTTTGGTCAAATAATTAACATTTTGCAGATTCTGCAAGGTGTATGTAAACGTTTGACTTCAACTGTATATATACTTGATTTACTGATAAGCAGGTGCCTGCTGTTATAAAATTTTGTCACAGTAGTCATGGTTTTTCTGGTTTTCCAAAAACGATGCACCTATATTTTATTTTTGTTAGCAATAACAATATGTTTATTCATGTGAGTTTTAATTTGCGTGCAGAGACGGCATTCCTTACTGTGAGTCAGACTACCACACCCAGTTTGGAATAAAGTGTGAAACGTGCAACAGATACATCAGTGGACGTGTGCTGGAGGTAAGTCTCTAAAAGTATAGAAAAGTTAGATCTGTCACAACTGTTTTCAGCATTGACAATAAGAAGAAATCAGCATATTAGAATGATTTCTGAAGGATCATGTAACACTGAAGAATGACTGCTAAAAACTCAGCTTGAATGGTAGTCTATATTTATTCGCAATAAACTCACTCATGTCAACAGTCCACCTGTTATCTCTTTGTGGACTCCCTGTAGAGAATATTGAACTTCAGCAATTGACTTACTTCTACACATATAGTGGTTTTGTGTAATGAGTGACTTGTCTTTGATTGTTATTGACTCTGAATTACCTCAGAACTCTGCTTAATAGACAGCAATTGCGTTGAGTTATACCTGAAAAGAACATGAATTGATCCATCAAGCAGACCAGGCAGGAAACCTCTGTTATAAAAAGATCAAGGGCTAAATATGAAGAAGCCCAGACAGACGGGGAATAAAACCACCGTTTGAAGCACTCTTCCCTCAGAAATACACATTTTTTTCTCTCTCACAACACTTGCACCATTTACAGTTAACAGACAGCAAAAAATACACCTTGGAGAGACTACTAGAGGATAACGCCTTGACAGAATAAACAAGTGAGCAGCACATCACTATTATTGGATCTGATATCTATTTTTATTGTTCTTCTTCCTAAAATAAGTACAGTGCTTATATATATATATTGCAGTTGCTGGTTATTACAGCAAGTGGTTTGAAATGGAGCACTGAACGTTCAGGTCCTTTACCACTACTGTTTCAGTGGGTGGTTACTGAGAGAATGAGTGATCGAGCTTATGAAGAGCCAGTGGGTTGCCCTGCCTTTAGTTTTCCTCCACTGTGGTTCATCCTTCAGAGGAATGGCCTAATATTCGACCCTTTGACGTTTCATAAGCAAGAATGATTACTTTGGCTCCTATTCTTTTGTTGACTTGCTATTTTTTGACACTCCTGAGTAGGGTTGTGAAGTCAAGGAGTTGGAGAGAGAGACAGAGAACGTGAGAGACTTTGAGTAATGTGACGGTCGCAGGGGAAGAGAAACATGATGAGGTAGTTTACATACAAATAAGAGAGGAGATAATTTGCCAGCCGAGAGTTCCAAAGCTGATGAAGCTTAATGCTAATACACATGCATCTGAAAAACATTTGGGTAAGATTGTGTACTCACACACACTAACTCATTCCCGTTGCTCTGTTTGCTCTCGTCCCAGTCTGAGTGGCTGGTGTGAAGTGCTCCGTGTTCCAACGAGAGCTGAAGTCAGGTTATTTATAGCTAGTGGGACACAGGCTGATTTATCTTTATCTGCCTGTTTGATTTGCACTCATTCCCCTTGGGAGACACCTAGTGATACCACATGCCTCTGAGCACTTAGAAAATGACAGCTCGCTGATTCCTGGAGCAATGACAGCATACACTCTGTCTCTGGCTCATGAACTGGCCTTCTTTCGCCACCTGCTCTGTGCCTCCTCTCCAATATGCCCCTTTCTTCTCTGGACTTCCTAATGAGGCAACATTTGGTGTATTTGCAATGTTTGTCTATAAATAGCAATTGTCATACTAGTTTAAGAACTTAAATTTTAGATAGTAATGGCCAGTTTTGTCTGTCTTTGTTCTTCTGATGTAAACAGTTCAAAACAAAGCCACAGAAGAATCAGTGGTTGTGTCTCTGAGGAACTCAGATCAATTAATGTTTTTGAACAACTCATTTGAATGAATAATTTAAATGACTCACTGAACAAAGTCACTTGTTTTATTCCTGAATAAGTGAATAAAATGTTTGAGTGCCTGATTCAATTATTAATTCCTTAATGAATCAGTTTTGTATGAATCAGTTTAATAAGTGATTAAATGGTTAATGACACATTTAGGAAAGTTTCTGAATAAATCAGTGTTTTAAATGAATCATTTGAGTGACTGATTCAATGACTCATTCATAAACACAGTCACATGATTCATTATTAAATGAATCTGTTTTGAATTAATCAGGGTGAATGATTTAATGGACTCTTTCATGAAGACAGTCATGTTCCATTCTGTAATGAATCAGTTTTGTATGAATTAATCAGGGTGAATGATTCAATTGACTCATGAAAACAGTCATGTTTCATTCCTTAAAGGTCCCATATTGTCAAAATCGAAATCTCCTGGCTTTTTTCATAATAACTGAGGTCTAGGGGCTATGTAACTACCATATGAGTTTCAAAACAGTCAATCCACAGTAAACTGCACACAGCCTGCTTAAAGTAGCTGTTCATTTTCACGAGCCACTGTGACTTCCGCAAAGATGTGACGTCCGATCTACTCAGTCACCGCCTTCAGTCACCACCCCGAGCACCAATCACGTCCCACCCTCCTTTTGTCAAACCCAGACAATATCGTGTCCATAACATTGCTAAGCAACAACAACACGAAAACAAGTCGAGAAAACCCTGTTCAGTCGATAGATGTCGAAACTACATCATTGCACAGGCTTCAGAACAACGTGAATATAAGAGACCACTGTAATTTTCCAGAATCAGCGCGCATTGTGAAAGGGGCTTTACTAAAGCAACAGTTATGTAGCTTACTGCATTCGGTGTTTGAAAAAGAAAAAACATTAATGATCATTCTGAAATATCCTGTTGAGTATCAGCAGGCTAGGCTCTCTCTATGGCTTTGGGCTCGGCTAAAGCATACATGACCGTAGTTAACTGTGGTTGGCCTGGCTGTGCGTCACTCAGAAAACAACAGGCCAATCAGAAGAGAGGCTCATGAATATTAATTAGATGGGCCAAAATCGACCTGTTTTTGACAGAGCTCCTAAAAAAGGAGCTGTAAAAATATATTGAGATGGATTTTGGCACTTACACCGCAAATATATAATCTTAAGGACATCAACAACTAAAATAAACCTCCAGAAATGTGTACAATATGGGACCTTTAATGAATCCGTTTTGTATGAATCAGGTTAATAAGTGATTAAATGGTTAATGACACATTTAGGAAAGTTTCTGAATAAATCAGTGTTTTAAATTAATCATTTGAGTGACTGATTCAATGACTCATTCATAAACACAGTCACATGACTCATTATTAAATGAATCTGTTTTGAATTAATCAGGGTGAATGATTTAATTGACTCTTTCATGAAGACAGTCACGTTCCATTCCATAATGAATCAGTTTTGTATGAATCAGTTTAGTAGGTGATTAAATGGTTCATCAATGACTCATTCATAAAAAAACAGTCACATGATTCATTGTTAAATGAATCTGTTTTGAATTAATCAGGATGAATGATTCAATTGACTCATGAAAACAGTCACGCTTATTCCTTAATGAATCAGTTTTGTATGAATCAGTTTAGTAAGTGATTAAATGGTTAATGACACATTCAGGGAAGTTCCTGAATGAATCAGTGTTTTAAATTAATCATTTGAGTCAGTGATTCAATGACTTATTCATAAACACAGTCACATGATTCATTATTAAAAGAATCTGTTTTGATTTAATCAGTTGGGTAAATGATTTAATTGACTCTTTAATGAAGACAGTCCTGTTTTGTTCCTTAATGAATCAGTTTTGTATGAATCAGTTTAGTAAGTGATTAAATGGTTGAATGACACATTCAGGAAATTTCCTGAATGAATCAGTGTTTTAAATTAATCATTTGAGTCAATGATTCAATGACTAATTTATAAAAGCAGTCACATAAATCTGATTTGAATCAATCAGTTGGGTAAATTATTTAATTGACTCTTTCTTGAAGACAGACCCGTTTCATTCCTTAATGAATCAGTTTTGTATGAATCAGTTTAGTAAGTGATTAAATGGTTAAATGACTCATTCAGGAAGACAGTCATATGATTTGTTCCTGAATGAATCTGTGTTGTAAATTAATCATTTGAGTGACTGATTGATTGACTCATTCATTGTTAAATGAATACATTTTTAATGAATTATTTGGGTGAAGGATTTAATTGACGCTTTCATAAAGAAAGTCATGTTTCATTCCTTAATGAATCAGTTTTGTATGAATCAGTTTAGTAAATGAGTAAATGGTTCAATGACGCATTCAGGAATATTGGCATATGTTTTGTTCCTGAATGATTCAGTGTTTGAAATGAATCTTTTAAGTGACAGATTCAGTGACTAGTTCATAAAAACAGACACTTGATTCATTAAATGAATCTGTTTTTAATTCATCAGTTGGGTGAATGATTTAGCTGAATCTTTCATAAAGATAGTTTATTTTCTTTAATTATCAGTTTTGTATGAATCAGTTTAGTAAGTGATTAAATGGTTGAATGATGCATTCAGGAAAACAGTTATATGTTTTGTTCCTGAATGAATCAATGTTAAAAATGAATCATTTTAGTGACTGATTCAGTGACTCATTCATGAAGGCAGTCACATGTCTTGTTTTGCAGTGAATCAGTGTTTTGAACTGTTTTAGTCGCTCATTTAGTGATTCATTCATAAAGACAGTCACATGTTTTGTTGCTGAATCATTTCCAGTTAATTTGTTTTGAGCAAATCAGTTGAGTAAATGATTAAATGATTCAATGTCTTGTTTGCAAAGACAGTTAGACGTGTTGTTGGGTTTTAAATCAACCAGTTTGGTAAATGATTAAATAAGTGAATGATTCATTCATAAACACATTTTGTTTAGTTCCAAAGTGAATGATTCCAATAACTCTCTTATAAAGAGAGTCACTTGTTGCCACCTACTGGTGTAGCATAAATTGTGAAAAGTGCAAGTACTGTCAAACTGTTATATCAGCACTGTTGGAATGCAGCTTGACTAGATTGAAGGACTAGCATTACCTGTTGTATTAATATATAGTATATAAATGGATTTTTACACCTTTCACTTCAGGGACATTTCTATTCTATCTACCTTGTCCCCTTTCCTCTACTAGAACTCTAAACAAATAGTGTAAATGTTACAAAAATGTGTTCATTCTCTGCAGTTCCATCAACAAGCTCATATTTTTTTAAATGACCCAGGGGAACAATTCTCTCAATTACTGATTCTTGGCACTGAAGGATCTGCGTAAGCTTTAAATGTGTGTACGGTGAGCAAGAGAATCATTAAACATCTGTAGAGCTCAAATGAGTCTTGAGCAGTATTAAAACAGCAATAAAGGAGGAGTGTTCTGTTGCTTAATATGGGGGACGCTGTTGAGACAAATATATGTTGACTCTGTTTATTGCACTCGTGATAATGGGTTTAACAGGTGGAGCATTTACGTGCTGTACATGTTGTTTTACAATCTTTTAGAGTGACCTACAACATTTTCTCATCATTCTGTTTGTCCCTGTCTTTCTATATCCAGGCTGGAGGAAAACACTACCACCCCACTTGTGCTCGCTGTGCCCGGTGTCAGATGATGTTTACAGAAGGAGAGGAGATGTATCTCACAGGTGAGGAAAGGTTACAGAGGCCAACAGCCGGCACTTTCCATGAATAGGGTGTAAAATAGGGCATGAGACTCTTACTAAATAAGGAAGTGAGGTTTTACTTTTTCAACAAATGGTCAGTGAAAGTTGCTTAACTTTCAGAAAATGGTGATTGTCAACCTCAAGTGGTCGAACTACATATTATATGAGCTGTTTTATTTTCTGTTCACATTCTATGAGCATTGCAAGCACACAAAAAGTAAAAAGCACTTTTGATTGCATACTTTGGCATTGCATTCTTGTCCTTGTAAAGAAAATTTTCTGAAATGCATGAGAGAATAAAAATCTGGAAAATAAGTTGCCCAAACAAAACGATAAATTGTGCTTCATTTAATCGTGTTTTTGTTTAGAAGTTCATCCACAAGTTCATCCTTGTGACAAAGCAGATGAGCACTTTGCTAATAAAAGAGCTCTTTATAGAATATTCCATGAAAGTCTTTCAATATTAGCTTCATTTCCAGACCATCGTGAACAATATGCTTGATTCATGTGAGAGATAAAGGCTGTAGTGAGAAGACTTTAATGAAGAAACTGATGTTATTCCCCAAAGAGTCACAGAGGCTCATCTTAAAGCCCCATTCAGTAGATTTCCTCTGTGAAACTGTGTGATCGCTCATATGACTTCCAGTGCCAGCGGCTAGCGGACATTAGAATGCACCGCAGGTCTTTCTCTGTGTTTGTCTGTTCTGTTTCACATTCAGTGCTGAGATGTGTAAGTGTGTTACAGGCTAGCGAACACACCTCGAGGTAAATGCATTTAAAAGTCAGCAGAGCTGGTCGTCAGCACATTACTATCATGCAAAAAAGAGAGAGGTACGTAGGGAACGAGAAAGGGAGAGAATGAGCCAGGCGGAGACAGAGCATTGGATTAAAAAACCCATCAATCTGAAATTGAAATACCACAGTTGAATGAATGCACTCTGGCCTTTCTTCTCATAGAGTGATTACATTAAATGTATTTGCCTTAGCTTGAGATGATCCATCTGCTTCCAAATCTCAAACTTGCCACTGAGGTCAGGAGGGATGTGATTGGCAGGCAGGTCTAAGATGCCAGATTGAATAAAATGTACAATAAAAATCTCATAGTGCAAGTCCATCAGGCACATTTTCTTCAAAAAAGGACATGGCGCCAGTGCCTACTCAAAACATTATTTCAGTTTATAATATAATTGTAGAAATATGATTTAAATTTAATTTTTCAGGGTTCAGTATAATAATTTAATGTTTTTAAAAGAGAAGCCAGGGGTGTAAACTTTTGAACAGAATGAAAAGGTGTACATTTTTCTTATTTTGCCTAAATATCATATTTTTTCATTTAGTACTGCCCTTCAGAAGCTACAGATGATACTTACATGTTTCCCAGAAGACAAAATAAGTTCAATTTAACATGATCTTCAAATTCAAAAAGTTTTCACCCCCGGCTTTTAATGCATCGTGTTCATATAAAGAATCAAGTGTATGTAAACTTTTGAACGGGAGCATTTTTATAAATTTAACTATTACTTTCTCTTGTGGACTATATGTAAACATCTTTTATGTGAAATATCTTATTCAGGTCAGTACTAATTAATAAATAACATGCATTTTGTATAATCCCTCTTATTTTGGTAAAATAATCAACATTTTGCAGATTCTGCAAGGTGTATGTAAATTTTGACTTCAACTGTATTTGAAATATTTCACTTAAACGTGTCCTTGCTAAAAAAAAAAAACTGTCCTTTAATAAATGTGTCCTTTCAAAAAAAAAAATCTTACTGATAAACTTTTATCCATGTTGTGGTTTAATCTTCAAATCGCTTCTTTTCACGTCTTAAACCAAGTCATCTTAAGTTGTCTGTATCTAACATTCTCCTTCTCTTTGTTTGGCTCTGTTTCTCAGGTTCGGAGGTGTGGCATCCTGTGTGTAAACAAGCATCTCGAGCAGAGAGAAAACTGAGAGTAAATATCTTTTTTTTTTCACAGTTATATGAATTTCAAAATGCCTTCAGCTCTCACTCTGAAGTTCTTCTGTTATTTTATTTTACAGCTCAGGCGCACATCAGAAACCTCCATCTCTCCTCCAGGCTCCAGCATTAGTTCACCCAGCAGAGTCATCTGTGTAAGTAACCAATCATTGTCCAGCTCGAAGGAAGATGACTGCAAATGATGATAGTCATTTTTTGACATAATGTGTTCATGTTAATATTATAGGGACAAGTTAAAAGAGAAGTTCACTTCCAGAGCAAAAAAATACAGAATTTACTTACCCACCTTGTCATGTTATTATATGTCATCTTATTGTCATGTCAATGTTATTTATTTTTCTTTTTTCAGTCATAAAGAAATTAAATTTTTTGAGGAAAACCTTTCAGGATTTCTCTCCATATAATGGACTTCTATGGTGCCTGCAAGTTTGAACTTCCAAAATGCAGCTTCAAAGGGCTCTAAACGATCCTAGCCAAGGAAGAAGGGTCGTATCTAGAAAAAACGATCGGTTATTTTCTAAAAATAAATGTACAAAATGTAAATGTAAAAAATATACAATTTATATACCTTTTAACCTCAAATACTAGTCTTGTCTAGCTCTGTGTGTACTCTGTGTATTCCGGTTCAAGTTAGGGTATGTCGAAAAACTCCCATCTTATTTTCTCCTCCAACTTCAAATTCATCCTACATCACTATTTTACCTTTTTTTGTAAAGGGTGTTTGATCTTCTTTACCCTTATTCCTCGGCTGGAATTGTTTAGAGCCCTTTAAAGCTGCATTTAAACTGCATTTTGGAAATTCAAACTCGTGGGCACCATAGAAGTCCACTATATTGAGAGAAATCCTTAAACGTTTTCATCACGTATGACTGAAGAAAGAAAGACATGAACATCTTGGATGACAAGGAGTGAGTAAATTATCTGTAAATTTTCTGGAAGTGAACTTCAACGCTAAAGGGACAGTTCACCCAAAAATGAAAATTCAGTCATCTTTTATTCACTGTCATGTTGATCCAAACTTTTATGGCTGAATTTCTTTTGTGGAACACCAAAACACCATAGAATTATCACCAAATTACCAAAAATTGATTATATTAATAATGACAAAATGTCAATTTTTTAATGAACTTTGTTTATTATTGCAATGTTTGACATGCACTACTATTGAAAGTTTGGGGTCAGTAAGGTTTTTTCTCTCAGAATAAGTAGGAGAAATTAATACTTTTATTGAGCAAGAATGCATTAGACTGATTAAAAGTGACAGTAAAGGCTTTTAGATGCTTACAAAAGATTTCTATTTCAGCATTCAATTAAATGCTGTTGTATTTCTTTCTATTATTTTATTCATCAGATAATCCATCCTAAAAAACACAAAAGTCAACAAAAATACTAAGTAGCAAATCAGCATATTAGAATGATTTCTGAAGGATCATGTGAGTAATGATGCTAAAAATGTAGCTTTGATCACAAGAATAAATTACATTTTAAAATATATTCAAATAGAAAACAGTTATTTTAAATTATAAAAATATTTCACAATATTACATTTTTTCTATATTTTTGATCAAATAAATGCAGCCATGGTGAGCATAAGAGACGTATTTTAAAAGTATTATAAAAAATCCTACCAAACCCAAACATTTCAATGGTATCGTGGCACTTGAAACAGGTTTGATTTCCAAGGAATGTATGTACTGATAAAATGTAATAGCTTGAATGCGCTAAAGGTTGCTTTGGATAAAAGCGTCTGTCAAATGCATAAATGTAAGTATTATTGGCCATCCCAAGATGGATGACTCTCATGCTTGAGTTTATTGGCTTGTTCATAATATGTTTGCGTGAGTTCTGCAGTGGCGCAGTCATTAACATCACATGTGGAAGTAAAGGCCGGCTCGAGTGTGTAACCTTTGTGCTGTGTGTGTGATTGATGTATGCATAACGCAGTGTAAGCAAATGTGCTGTCAAGCCCTGCAGGTCCATACTCTGCTGAAGGTCAAGCGTGAGACAGCACATATATGAGATTCAAATCCCTTAAAATACAATCTGACATCAATGGTAAAGTAAGGCACTAACTTAAAAAATGTTAAATGAATAGTTAAATGGATAGTTCAGCCAAAAATTGGCTCATCCTCATGTTGTTCCAAACCTATAAGACCTCGTTCATCTTTGGAACACAAATTAAGATGTTTTTAATGAAATCCGAAAGCTTTCTGACTTAGAAGTAAGAGTTTATGCGTCCAAAATAAAAACAACCTTCAGTTTGCATGTTAACAAAGGAATTTACTCCAAAAAAAAAGGTCATAAGCAGTCAAACTCAAACTCAGTATGACATTTTTGTAGCGTTTATGCGCTATATTACAGTTTCAATGATGAGCTGAATTGTATTCTAACAGCACTTGCATTAAAGTGTGCCAACTGTGCCGCGGGCTTTTTCCCACACTTAATTGTGTTGTTGATGTTGTCGTCGGCTGTCATCATTGCTGTTTTTTGCAGGCCTGCTCATTGCGTTTGACATGTGAGTGTGTGTATCTGTCATGTGTCCCTCTCCTCAGGCAAAAATGGAGAACGAGATCCTTGATTACAAAGACTTGGCAGCGCTGCCTAAGGTTAAAGCCATTTATGAAGTGCAGAGGCCAGACTTCTGGTCCTATGAGCCCAGTCACAGATACTGCTCTGATGACAGGCTAGAGCGCCTCAGCTATGGGGAGGTACTGCCCTAGAGGACCACTAGAGCCACTCTGGGTCTACTTTTAGCATGTCTCCCCCTGTCGCCGGATCTACTGGCCTGGTCCTAGCTGAGCTTAGCTTTGAGTTACTCATTTTTGTTGCGTCCATTGGCTGGCTGTATGCTTTTGTTTGCTGAAGCACTATGTTTATGCCTATCTCCCACTTTACTAGTGAATATGAGTGCTTTTGGTTGAGCCACCTTGCTTTAGTTTGCTTTTGGAAAGCTCTCTGAAAACGCTAGCTATATATGTGATGTTGCTTAACGGAATGGTTCACCCAAATATGACAATTCCATTATTTACTCACCCTCATGTTGTTCCATGACCACAAGCTACTTCATAATTTTGAGTTAGAGTTTGGAATGAAATGAGAGTGAGTAAATGACATGATCTTCATTTTTGGGTAAACTATCTCTTGAATTATGCTTGCTGAATAGATAATGTTGAGTTGTACAGTTCTGCAGGAGATACAAGTAGGTTGGTCTGATCACAGTGGCTCCTTCCCCTCCGTCCCCTTGCTCTTTTCACTTCCCTTCCACATCCGATGTCATGGAGGAAGATACTGAAGGAATCTCTGATGTACTGTTTTACTGACTTTCTCCTTTTTTGTCTCCACAGTCCTTGGGCACACTCTCCCCTTATTCTCAGGTAAAAGTTTTGTCTCAAATTTACTGTGTTAAAGGGATAGTTCACCCAAAAATGAAAATTCTGTCTTTATTTACTCACCCTCATGTCGTTCCAAACCCATAAGATCTTCGTTCATCTTCAGAACACAAATTAAGATATTTTTGATTAAATCTGAAAGCTTTCTGACCCTGCATAGACAGCTACGCATCTGACACATTCAAAGACCAGAAAGGTAGTAAAGACATCGTTAAAATAGTCCATGTGACATCAGTGGTTCAACCGTAAAGTTATGAAGCGATGAGAATGCTTTTTGTTTGCAAAGAAGACAAAAGAAAAGAAATTGTTAAACAAATTTGTTATTTTACCTTTCTTTTCGCACAAAAAGTATTTATGTAACTTCATACCATTTCGGTTGAACCACTGATGTCCCATGGACTGCTTTGATGATGTCTTTACTACCTTTCTGGGCCATAAAACGTTTCAGTTGCATTGCTGTCTATACAGGTTTAGAAAGCTCTCGGATTTTATCAAAAATATCTTCATTTGTGTTCTGAAGATAAACCAAGGTCTTATGAGTTTGTAATGACATGAGGGTGAGTAATTAATGACAGAATTTACATTTTGGGGTGAGCTATCGTTTTAAGTCAACAGCAATATATTTTGCAACCAAGTTATCAATCTGTCTAAAGTAGATTTAGCACGTAATTGTCTGATTAAGTGTGTTAAATTAACTGTTGTTGCTCTATAAATCATTTTGATCGCTGAATAAATGGCTATGAGACAGTCTCACAGTCATAGTTATGAATAATGACATTTTATGCGACTAGGACATGTATGACAGTATGGACGTGAGGATGAGAAGATCCTCCAGTCCAGGGTACATAGACTCCCCCACCTACAGCAGGCAAGGCATGTCTCCCATCATGCCCCGCTCTCCACAGCACTACTACAGATACGGTGAGTCCCTGTTACAAAAATATACTCTCATCCCTGAGTTATGGGATGCTGGTGTCTAGCAGCTTCCAGCTTCATCAAAAGACTATGCAAGTTCACCAGCATTTCATGCTGGTAAACAACATGTATAGTGAACCAGCACTAACCAGCTTGAACCACTGGTCTAAACTGGTCTTTTCAGGAATGGCTTAAGAACTATACTGAATATGCAGTATATTGGAAAATATACTATATATTTCTTGTGGTTTGCAGTTACAAAGCAATGTCATAACAAACATCTTCAGAAAAAAGGAACAAAAGCTGTCACTGAGGTAAATACAGCACAAAGATGCACCATTTGAAAAGGTACCATTCAAGTGACAGCTTCTGTACCTTTTTTTCTCAGAGTAGTGACTAATATTAAGTACTGATAGTGATTTTAAAGTCAGCATGAAATTACATTCACAACCAGTTTTATCTCTGTATTGTGACTTATTTACAAGTGAAATGGGACTTTCAGTGACAAAAATTGTTATTTTAGTATTATAGTATATTTTTTATAATACTATTTGTATACTATATACTCAGGGAGTTCAAGCATGTTATAATGGCCAAGGATCAGCAATCGCCATGTAAAACTGATCGGGCAGACCAAACTGTTAGTTGTAGAGACTTGAAACTTGGAGGGAAGGTAGTACTCACACTGTCTACAACGTCACCAAGGCTCGTCCCAACCTGCCTGATGGGGGCGCTACAGTGATCAAAAGTATGAAATTGCTCATAATTCCTAAGCTGTTCGTCGCAGGCTCAAGTGTCATATGTCGTTGGAATCCTTGGCTCACGCCGGACTAAACACATGCCTCAGATTCGCGAAATTTTCGGGTATTTAGCATTTTTTGAAAAACTTTTGCGAACTAGTCCTAAGTTTTTCGCCTGATCGGAACCAAATCAGTGCAGGAATATTCTCTGGAGAGTGAATATCAATAATTATCAAAAAAAGTTTAACTTTTGACTCTACATCGCAAAGGGACGCCAAAACGGTCGAAAGGGGCAGGTCTACTTTTATTAAAACGGCTATAACGTTTGAACAGAATAAGGTATCTTCGCCAAACTCACAACATGTATGTAAGAGCTGAATCTGAGGTCACATGAAAAAAGTTGCAGAGCTTGGCCACTTGGTGGTACTATAAGAGGGGAAAAAAAACATTAAAACGGTCATAAATATGCACCTGTTGGTCCTATCGACATTAAAATCGATACACACAGTCTTTGTCAAAAGTGCCACCAGTGGCTATAAGGGCATTTTTGTATCTCAAAAAACGTGGCTGCCGTTTATCACCTATTAGACAAGCTTAACGAAGGACATTTGGAACGAAACTTGGTGGGCCTGTTTGACTCACGGACTTAAAGGTCTATGAGAAATTTAAAAGAAATCAGCCTCTGTTGGGGCGACATATTTTTAACGGGCATAAGCGATTGTATATTGTGCAGTTTTTCACACATACGCACGATATTCATATCATACAATAGACCTCGAACAACTTTTCCTCTAGAACCACTGCTGTCCATCAAACTGTTTGTTAAATGATTGAGAAAATGTAAAAAAAAACACTACTTTTGCAAGATAGTCCTAGGTTTTTCGCTCAGTCTGGAAAAAACACTGTAGTGCAATCTTCTGGACTCTCTAGGTCAACAATTATCAAAACAATGGTGAAATTTACCTTTTGGGCAGCTATAATGTGGTCGTTTAGAAAAGAGGTCTGTCCAAAAAAGCCCAAAAGCCCATAAAACCTAAAGGAAACTCAAAACGACAGGTTATTCTAAACAAGCATGCAAAGTTCTAGGAGGATTGGACCACAGCTGCCACTATAACAGTTATAAACGTTACAAAAACAATATATTTGTATGGTAAATTACCTGTATTTGGCCATTTTTTAAAATAATTTATTTGTGGTTACAGGCTTGCTAAATAAAATGTAATGTCTTTTTTTATATGTGCTTAAATGCCTTAAAGCACTTCAACCTCAGTAATCGCTGTTGCGGCTATATTTTGTTTTGAATGATGAAAATACAGTGAGTTATTTACAATAAGATCACAGTAAGAGATTTCATGTTGACTTTAATCAAAACAAACTCTATAGGCTTTTCATGTGGGATATGTTTGATTGTTGTTTGGGAGCGTGTCCTGCCATTCCACCCACATCCTATGCACCCCTCTGTCTGGTACAGTATGTCTTTTCTTCAGTTTTGAAATGCATACTGTTCCTGCCTGGCTAATCTTGGATCATTGATCTGATAATCGCCTGTGTGATGATTGAGTGTGTGTGTGGTTAGGGCGCACAGGAAGTGTGCACTCATGCTCTGGTTCTGTTACTGTCATTGGCTTGGGGCTTGCTGCAGGCACTGAGAGTGGCAGAAGTTCACCCTATTACAATCAGCTAGATGCCCGGTCCGGCACGCCCACCACAAACCAAGCTCCCAAGCATTTCCATGTGCCAGGTAGGCCAGGCCTCGACATTCACCTCATTGGCTGCTATCATCACTGTCATATTCATCCAGCACTATATTTATATATAAATTAAAGTCTCGTTAATGAAGTCTCTGTAACTGTTGAACCTGTCTATACTATACATCTATAGTATGGCTCTACTCCATTTCTGTGTTCTCTTCAACCGTTCCACTCTCCTCCACCTTACCCTAAAGGTCCCCGGAAGCCTGAAGAGGAAGAACAAAAAAGCTTTTCCTGCCCCGTTTGCTTTGCTTTCTTCTGCCTGTCACTTACATCTCCTCCATGTTTTATTTCTAATCTCTTCCTTTCTTCTCAGCCACAGGGGATCCCAACATCTACAGGAAGCCTCCCATCTATAAGAGACATGGTATAGTGTGCTCGGCCTGCCTCGGCCTGTTTTCCCTCACGCTCAGTCCCGAGGCTGTGTGGGCTCATGGGAAAGATGTGTCTGATTAGTGTTAGTGTCCTCCATAGCTGTCCTCCAGCAAACCCTTCCGTTTACAAGCCTTTAAGACAAGTAGTGAGCAAATGAGGAAGAAAAACGGGTCTTATTAAGTTACTAGAGGATTTGGTGGGCACAACTGAAGTAAATACCATGGTACACATCTTAGAAGTAGCTAAACACAGTTGCAAGAAAACGTATGTTTTGTACTGAACTAGTTTTCTGAATAAATTGGTTGAACTGCTTAAACTCCTTAAACAAATAATAGACAAACTGTTATACATCTTTACTAAACTAGTGCAAGAAGTATGTAAATACTTATATAACTTCCAAATGTAGAAGTAGACTTTTTTCTACTCTTTTATGACCAATTTATTTAGAAATCCATGCAATTCAAAAGGATTCACATACTTTTTTCTTGGAACTGTATGTCTTAGGTGAAATAAGGATAAGAATAGGGCTGGGTGTTGACACAAATTTCCTGATTCGATTCGATTAGGTTTTGATTCACAAGCTTGCATTTTGATTCAATATAAATTATTTTGGATATATATCAGGTACAGTAGATGCCAAATCTTCTCAAGGAAAAAAAAAACTAAAATGAACTGATGTGTATATAAACACTTAAATTACACTCAATTAAGTTTTTATAATAATACATTTACAATTGGCTAATTACATTTTGAATTAGTTATTATTCTAACATAAATTAAACATTGAAGAACCGCTAAAAAGAATATAATTAATGTTATATGGTGCATATATTTAGCAAACTGCTTTCCTCTAGAGTTCATTTTACTAGCTGACTAACGAGTTTATGGTCACTGAATATGTTGTCTGAGGTAAATGTGATATTAGGGGACTGTTATATTGACGTTAACTGTTATATTGACGTCATTTCACGGTTAAAACAACGATTGAGCGATTAAATGAGACAGGATAAGTATTTTAGTAAGTTGATATTAATATCTTTGTTTGTTTATTCATGATTATTTTGTAAGGAAATGATCAGTTCGCTACAGCGACCGGTTACTTTACATTAAACAGTGGCAAAATTCATTTATTGTTTGAATATTGCAATAAAATGGACAGAATTTCAAATCTCAGACTTTGTTTCATATCAAAAGTAAAAAGCACAAAGCTTATTACGATTTATTGACTGGGAGGTGCACTACGATGTTCTGAAAACTAGCTGAAAACAGGCTAGACTCGATTCTTCGGATATAAGTATAGATATTATTTCGTGAAAATTCGGTTAAAATCGAGAAACCAATACTTTTTACCCAGCCCTAGAAAAGAAGTTGCATTTTATGCTCAAGCATCAGAGTGTGTCCTGCTTTCCGTAGCATGCATGACATAAGAATGCACAACTGGCACGAGCACATCCTTCCTTCTACAGGAGGGTGATGAAAAAAGGATGAGGCTTGCTGAGGCATGATTAAAGCTTGCCATGTTCACCCTCTGATTTACATCGCCTGGGAAGTGGCCGCATTAGATGCCACAGAGAAGCACCACTGAACGCTAAGTTAAGCTCAACCCTGTTGAGAAACCGCTGTTAGGAAGGCAAACCTGTTTAAGCATGAAATGAGCAAGCGCGAAAGCCTAAACATCCTATGGAGGTTCACAGAGTTCTAATGGCAGCCATATTGTTTCTCTAACAGCTGATAAGAGATTAAATATTGTTTTATGTACTGCAGGGTCTAGGTAGTCCCTAGACTACTTTTGTTAGTTATTGATGGTGGATCCATTGATAGACAGTTGTTTATGTGCATATCTCTCTGTTCATTCATAAGTTTACAATCTCACAGCTTTTTGCCAAGTACATTGGATAGTATTTCCTCAGAATGCCATGAACTCTAACCCCTTTAACTCAATAATAGTTATAGTACATCTTTCCCTTAACTGCATGTCTCTGTGTGTGTATATTTATGTGTATATTTGTGCATTACAGGCTTGTGCCATTTGATTAGGATTAAAATAAAATTATACCTGATATGTTGTAAAGATAATAATGTATGTTTATGGATAATAAAGGGCTCAACATTAAGGATTTTATCTGGGCTCAACAGATCTTGCCATGCAAATATTTTCACCCCACCAAAAAAGCGATGTATTTTAATGTAATTCAGGAAATGATTATATATAGGATATATAATAATCATCAACATCAGTAAGATGTAGCACATTACAAATAATGCAAGTTACATAATCAGATTCCTTTTTCATGTAACTAGTGAAGTAACAGATTACTTTTAAATTTACAATGAAATATCTGAGTTACTTTTTTAAATAATTAACACAAGTTACTTTGTTTTCCCATCACTTTTGGTGTGAAAGAGCCCTCACAGTTGGCAAAAATATTTTTGTTGTTAAAAAACAAATAAGCATGTCCAGCCAGTTGACAAAAAGTAATACAAAAGTAACATAATGTATTACTTTCCATACAGTGTAACTAAGTGACACAATTAGTTACAGTTGAGGTCAAAAGTTTATACACACCTTGCAGAATCTTTTACCAAAACAAGAAGGATCATACAAAATGCATGTATTTTTTTTATTTAGTACTGACCTGAATAAGATATTTCACATAAAAGACGTTTACATATAGTCCACAAGATAAAATAATAGGTTAAAAATGTACATACACTGGATTCTTAATCCTGTGTTGTTCCTGAATGATCCACAGCTGTGTTTTTTGTTTAGTTATAGTGGTTCATAAGTCCCTTGTTTGTCCTGAACAGTTAAACTGTCTGCTGTTCTTCAGAAAAATCCTTCATGTCCCTCAAATTCTTTCGTTTTTCAGCATTTTTTGTGAATTTGAACCGTTATTCAAAATTGACTGTATGAGTTTGAGATCCATCTTTTCACACTGAGGACAACTGAGGGACTCATATGTAACTATTACAGAAGGTTCAAATGCTCACTGATGCTTCAGAAGGAAACACAATGCATTAAGAGCAGAGGATAAAAACACTTTGAATTTGAAGATCAGGTTAAAATTTAATAAAAAACTTTTTTTGTCTTCTGGGATACATGTAAATGACCTCTGTAGCTTCTGAAGGGCAGTACTAAATGAACAAAAATATTATATTTGGGCTAAATAAGAGAAATGTACGCATCTTCATTATGTTCAAAAGTTTTCACCCGCCCTTTGTAATATATATCTAGGCCGAGATATAATCTTTGTCCACATTTTCTTTAGGGGGAAATTGCGGAATGGCTTTAAACGTGGTATGGATGTGCAAAATTGTGTAAATAATAGTTGTTCCAATACTTTGGACATTTTCTGTGCAGTTCTGACCTTTTTCTGAGGGATAAAAAGTGGGATTAATTCAAGTATACTAAATGGTTTTAAATGGAGTGGAACACACTAGATATTTATTGGTTGCTGGCAGCATCAAATTAGCTAAAATGTTTAAAAGACAGCAACACAGGGGGTAGAGGATGAATAGAACTTTGTAAATGATGGCCGTTTTAGTTCTTCAGAGCTTTTGGCAGGGATTCTGTGAAGGCCTGCCAATTAGCATGGACAGTATACAACCACAGAGATCTAAAGTACATAAGGGAGATGAATTAGTTTCACTAATGCTGCGGATTTATTTACTGGCCAGTTCAGATACTTGCACAGTCCATCAAGTTATCTCTTAGAAAGGTCAGAACCATCTCTGAGAGGCTGTTGGCTCTGTTTACGTTTAGTGTGTAGTCATGTGTATTTGTGTTTATCCTCATGTCACAAGCCTGTAATGAACACTTTACAAAGAATATTTTTCTACCCATACGGTAGATCCGCATTTGTAAGTAAAAAGTGTTATATTGTTGTAGATATCTAGCTGTAGTTGTGGAGAAGACATGTATTGTTGTCATGCAGATCATTTGCTTTTCTGCCATATGGGTACCAAACTTAAAAATCTCACTGAAGACTCTATGGGATGCAAATATTTCTTCCCTTATTCTTTTTTCC
Organism: Garra rufa; assembly: GCF_049309525.1. Taxonomy (NCBI): domain Eukaryota; kingdom Metazoa; phylum Chordata; class Actinopteri; order Cypriniformes; family Cyprinidae; genus Garra; species Garra rufa. Next base: position 30,979,178 of record NC_133376.1, read on the forward strand.
CTGTTTTTTTCCCCCTCACCACCTTAAATACAATTCCCTCCACCTCTACTTTCCTCGGTCACCATTCACTCTGTAAGTATTTTCTCTCCCTGTACACATCTGTCTGTCTGCGTTTGGGGTTGTGTGTTTGTTCGATTGATATCTAGTTCCTCACTTGCATTCCGTCTCTCATCCCTGTGAAGTCTTTTCCATTAGGGACTGTTAATATTCTGTGAGGCCTGTACTTCTGTATTTGTGTTGAATCTTCTTGTGTGTGTTTTATATGGGAGTTCAGTGCTGTTTTTGACTGGTTTTGCTTTGGATTTGAAAGACAATATCTGTGTCGTTTCTAATAACACAAAGAGTTTTTTCTGTGCTTATTCAATATCTCATTTATATGAATACAGATGCTTTATATTGAGTGTTGTGTGAATTGTGTTAAAGTGGTTTTCTTCTGGGCTGTTATATGTGAGCGTTATAGTTTCTTTCTTTCTTTCTGATGCCCTCTTAACACCTAGCATTAGCATCAGCTAGGTTGAGTTCTAATATGTGACCCTGGACCCACAAAACCAAGTCTAAAGTAACACAGATATATTTGTAACAGCCAAATAAACATGGTATGGGTCAAAATGATCGATTTTTCTTTTATGCCAAAAATCATTACAATATTAAGTAAAGATCGTGTTCCATGAAGATATTTTGTACATTTTCTACCATAAATATTTTAAAACTTAATTTTTGATTAGTAATATGCATTGCTAAGAAGATTTGTGCAACTTTCTTTTTTGCATCCTCAGATTCCACAATTTCAAATAGTTGTATCTCTGCAAAATATTACCCTAACAAAAACCATACATCAATGGAAAGCTTATTTATTCAGCTTTCATGCGATGTATAAATCTCAATTTCAATCCAGTCCCTTATGACTGGTTTTGTGGTCCAGGTTGATTGAATACAGAACTGTTCTCCCACACAGAATTGGAAAAGCTTCCGAATTTTTACAAAACTGTATCTTACCTGCTGTGTTTGCCTGTCATTTTCACCAGTAAAGGATGTTAATATGGTTTAGAAGGGAAGAATATAAGGCAAAAATAGACTAGAAGAGACGTAAGGATTTGGGAACAGAAACAACAGATTCCAAATGCAGTTCAGTGGATTAATGCAGTGAATATTGTTCAAATCAGGTGATGAAATCTGCTTTTAGAACCTGATAAAAGTAGGTCATGTTCATGATCACAAAGTATCTTGGGTGCACTCACGACTGCTTTTTGATGTGGATTGTGCGATCACTGAACGCATACTAATGTTAGATGTAAAGAGGGCCTGATTGTACTGCTATGTGCTGTTATATCAAGCTTTTCCAAATATGTGATCCTGACATTTTCTCCCCACAGACAATCACTGCAATCCAGCAACCAAGAGCAAGACCAGTGAAGACATCGTCCAATCTTCCAAGTTCCCATCAGCCTACTCGCCTGAACACTACCAGCACTCAGAGTCTGATTACTACCATTACACCAGCTCTCCTAAATGTAAGTGATGAATATATTCATAATATCCTATGTGTTCAGTTCACTGGCATCACAGCACCTTTTGTCCTTTACACCAGCCACAATCATGCCAAACGATTCCAATAAAGATCATATAGTCATTGAACTAATTAACAACCAAGCAGACTAACTAGCAGAAAAACAGGCAATGGGGAACAAGGAAAACCAAAAGGCAAAGAAACTAAACAGGGACTGTGACAGTATAATATTGCAAAGCAGTTTATTTTTCTATTAAGCAGTCCCAAATGCATTGTAGTGATTTATTACAAAATATCTCTGTTTCTACTAAATAAGACTTTATAAACATTCAGAATTTGTTGTACTAAAACATCTAAGTAAACACAACAAATGGAATTTATATATATTATATATATTGAATTGTTTTATCCACCTTTTTCCTGAATGGAAGTCTCGCCCGATTGGAACAATGCTTTACATTTCCGGTCTCTGGTGTTTCTTGTATTTTCCGAGCCGATAATATAATGTTAAATGTTGTGCAATGGTTTACCTGTCATAGTTTTTTAAGTGGGAAGATGACATGAATCGACATGACGTTAGCTGCATCGAAAATGGATACAGCTCCCAATCGGGGAGAAGTTCTTGGGATTTTGTCCACAAAATAATAAGAGCACACATTATTTTATTATTTCACACAGTATTTTATTACTGTATTTTTTGGCTATGTGTCTGTTTTCTTGTTTATTTGGAATCCCAGACTAAATCTGAGCCAAAAATGATTTGCAGATTAGAAGTATGCAAGGTTCAAATTTAAAAAGAGATTGCATACACTACCAGTCAAAAGTTTTTGAACAGTAAGATTTTTAATGATTTTTAAAGAAGCCTCTTTTGCTCACCAAGTCTGCATTCATTTAATGCAAAGTACAGCAAAAACAGTAAAATTTTGAAATATTTTTGCTATTTGAATATATTTTTAAATTTGATTTATTCCTGTGATTTCAAAGCATCATTACTCCGGGCACATGATCCTTCAGAAATCATTCTAAAATTCTGAATTGCTGCTCCAAAAACATTTGATTATTTTGTTGAAAAAGAGCTAAGTAGAATTTCAGGTTTCTTTGATGATTAGAAAGTTCTGAAGAACAGCATTTATCTAAATAGAAATATTTAAATATTTTAAATATTTTAAATATTTTAAAACATTATAAATTTATTTTTATTTTATTTCATTAATTTATTTTATTATTTTATTTAGAGTTATTTTAAATAGTAAAAATATTTCACAATATTACTGCTTTTGCTGTATTTTGGATCGAATAAATGCAGCCTTGGTGAGCCGAAGAGGATTCTTTAAAAAAACATTGAAAATCTTACTGTTCAAAAACTTTTGACTGGTAGTGTATGTATATTGCTTAGCATTTTATAGCATATTTTTGCTGTCATCCAAGACTGTTTATTGTATAATACACTGCGTACCTCCCTTTAGATGCATAAACTGTTCCATTTTTTGTTTCATCAAGACTCATTATTTCCTCATTTTCACTCTCAGCTTTACGAGCTCCTCGGAGAAGGTACTCATCAGGTGGAGAAGAGGATGGCTGGAGTCACGGCCTTCAGCGAGTAAGCCAATAAAGCACCCTGTCTTTTTATTTTCACAGTGCCCTCTAACCACTGATTAAACGTGCGTTAATTACATAATAAGATAAAACTCGCCTGGTTTTGATTAGCAGCGATCAGTCATCAAGTTACAGCCCATCTGTCTGCTTAGAGATTCATGTTTAACCATTTTTGAAATCTAGCCAATAAGTGCTAATCACTCTTACTATCGGAGGATGCGCACTCATTATTTCTTTTGTTTCTGTCTTCCACCAGATTCAGGGTGGTATCGGTAGGATGATCCTGAAGGAGGAGATGAAAGCCCGCTCTGGTTCCTATGACAACGACCCCTGGGGCAGCGCGCGGAACTCCCGCAGTGGGAGCAGGGAGATGTTGCACAGCATGGGCCACAACAACACAGTTAACGGCTGTAAGTGCTCCACTAGAGCTGCTGTACAACCGCAGATTACAGAGATGTCTGTTCGGAGGGGGGTTGCTCTAGGGTCATCAAAAAAACAGAGCGTGGCATATCATATTGGTCACTGCATTTGATCCTTCAAAGCCAAGCCTACTGCTTGTGTTTGTGTAAGACCACCTTTTCCCTTCCCACAACCTCCTCTGGGGAAAAATGCATGACGGCAACAGGTGCGGTGTGGCTTTGACTGCATGCAGTGTGGGAGTTGCTTTGCTTGCCTTCGGTATGGCTGTCATTATTCAGCGTAGGGCAGTGTGGTCAATGAAGTCGTGGCACAGAGCCATGTAATTAAGGCAGTGGAGCTCTGGAACACTTTACGGTGAAGGCAGGCTGGAGTCAACGGTGACACAGCCAGCATATGCTGATACAGGACAGTGAGGCTGGGAGAGGGAATTCTGAGGGTTTTCAGTAATAATGCCGACACAGCAAAAAAGAAAAAACTATTACAATACTACAGCCGATGCAGTTCCATGCACCTGTTCTTGTTTTCTCTTTCTCTTTCTCTTTGTCTCTCGCTCTTTTTTTCACATACACACACTTCTCTCTGTTGCTGTTTTCCTTAAATACACAGTCAGTGTGACCTTTCTATATTTGACACCCTAATATTTTAGTATATGCATAATGTGTGTGTGTGTGTGTGTGTGTGTGTGTGTGTGTGTGTGTGTGTGTGTGTGTGTGTGGTCTGGTATTCATCACGTTGTGGGGACCAAATGTCCCCATAAGGATAGGAATACCAGTAGATTTTGACCTTGTGGGACATTTCTTAGGTCCCCATGAGGAAACAGGCTTATAAATCATGCACAATGAGTTTTTTTGAGGAAGTAAAATTTTGCACAATCTCCTGTGAGGGCTAGGTTTAGGTGTAGGGTAGGGTTAGGGCGATAGAAAATACGGTTTGTACAGTATAAAAACCATTACGCCTATGGAATGTCCCCATAAAACATGTAAACCAGTGTGTGTGTGTGTGTGTGTGTGTGTGTGTGTGTGTGTGTGTGTATACAGTGGTGGCCAAAATTTTTAGAACGCTAGTATTTTCACCAGCTAAAAATGTTTTAAGTCTGTTTTTTCTGTCTTTTGCTGTAGTGTGTCAGTAGGAAATATCAGTTTACATTTATAAACATTCATTTTGCCATTAATTGTAATAATCCAGTGAGACTTTTGTTTGCACAAGGAGTCTGACAACAGCCAGTGCTCCACACAGAGATCTGATCTCATCATCATCCAATCTGTCTGGAATGACATGAAGAAACAGAACAAACTGAGACAGACTAAATCCTAAAAACTGTGACAATGTCTCCAAGATGCTTCAAGAAACCTACCTGCAAAGCTTCCTGAAAAACTATGTGCAAGTGCACCTAGGGCAAAAGCTGCAAATGCAAAGGATGGTCACTAAATGTTGATTAAAAAATCTGTTTGTGACTTAAGTGCCTAAGTGCCTAAAAATTTTAACAGTACTGTAGCTTTGCAGGTAGGTTTCTTGAAGCATCTCAAAGACGTTGCCACAGTTCTTCTGGATTTATTCTCTTCTTTCTGTTTCTTCATGTCATTCCAGACAGACTGGATGATGATGAGATCAGATCTCTGTGTAGAGAATTGGCTCCTTGTGCAAACAAAAATCTCAATGGATTATTACAGTTAATGGCTAAATTAATGTTTGGAAATGTAAACTGATATTTACTACTGACACACTACAGCAAAAGATAGAAATAACTAACTTAAAATCATTTTTTAGCTAGTGAAAATACTAGTGTTCTAATAATTTTGGCCACCACTGTACATAGCAAATGAGATAGGTATAGCAATATATAGGTATCACTGGTTATTAGCCAATATGAGAGATTTTTATTTATTGATTATGGTCAATATTAAATTTAAATTAGTCAATATCGAATGTTTATTTGTAAATTCTCAGTTTTCTGAATCTTTATTAATTCTTATCATTTGATGACACTGTTATATGTAATCTGTTGCAAATCTCAATATAAATATCCATTTTTAATACTGTATAATATTATGTTTTGAAATTCAGTTGTGAAAAACTCAAAACTAATTTAAAATTTTAGACAAAATAATATAGAATTCCCATATCAGCCATTAATCAGTTATTGTTCATAATATTAAAATAAGAAGTGGTTTATCTGTATTGGACAGTATTTTAAAATCAGTGCGTCCCTAGCTAACATTATTTAACACTATCTACTTATATTTATAAATATGTTCCATATTTATTTGATGAATGGTTACTGTGTTTGTCTTCACTTGAAGGGATAGTTCACCAAAAATGACATTTCTGTCATTAATTACTCACCCTCATGTTGTTTCAAACCCATAAATCCTTTGTTCATATTCAGAACACAAATTAAGACACTTTTTATGAAAACTGAGATGTTTCTGACCCTGCATAGACAGCAATGCAGCTGACAGTCAATGCCCAGGAATGACACGAAAGAAATTGTTGAACAGTCGTTATTTTTGTTTTCTTTGCGCACAAAAAGTATTCATGTAGCTTCATAAAATTACGGTTGAACCACTGATGTAACATGGACTATTTTAATGATCTCCTTACTACCTTTCTGGGCCTTAAATGTTGAAGTTGCTGTCGATGCAGATCAGAAAGCTGTCAGATTTAATCCGAAATATCTTAATTTGTGTTCCCAAGATGAATGAAGGTCTTACAGGCTTGAAACGACAAGATAGTGAGTAATTAATGACAGAATCTAAATTTTTAGATAAACTATTACAACCCACCCTTCACTCCTACTCTTTTTTCTCTCTCATTTTTCCTTTTCCTCTTTCTCCATCCCTCTTCATGTGCATGTAAGCGGGCTGCTCTCCTTAATTCTATTTCTGTGTATCTCATGGGGAAGTGCATGAAGCATCTGGAATTTTCCCTTCATCCCCTCCCTCTCTTTAGTTCCCTGTTTTCCTCTTCTTTCCGTACATGGATCTGGCTTCAGTATTCCTGCTTCGCCCTCCCCCATATCCATCGCTGCTCTTCACAATGCCAAGTGCAGCCCATGCTGGTGTCCCATGTCTTCTTTTATTCATGAATAGAAATGGGTGGTATTTACCGCACAGCACATGAGATAGATCAAGGGGAAGTCTGGGAGTGACATTGTACATCCAATTTATACAACTGAGTTAATAAAGCTGGATTACAATGGTGACATCTTGGAAGGTTAAGACAGAAAGGTAATAAACAGCTAATGGTGCTAATGATAAAACACTCCCACACAACAAGAGGGATGGTGGGTAAGAGTTTTTCAGAGATAAATAAAACCTAGCCAGAAGGAAAAGACAGCAACTTCTGGTTTTATATTTAATGTATCTTTATATTTATTTTAGTATATAAATGAAATACACTACCAATCAAAAGTTGTGTTTTTTGTTTGTTTGAAGAAATTCATACTTTATTCAGCAAGGATGTGTTAAATTGATAAATTGATTTAATTTAATATATCAGGATTACGTCATCTGTTATAAAATAACCATCACATTGTTTCATAAGGTTTAAATACATTTTAAATTGTACAAATGTTTTAACTGCATTTTAATGTTATAAATGCAGACTTTGAGCATAGGAGACTTGCATAAACATTAACAAATATTACTGACTCCTAACATTTGAATAACAGTTGCTGCATATTTCAACCTCGCCTTTTGAACTTTTTTCATGTCAATTTTCGTCTTCCTTTTCATCCATAACTTTCCATTTGTTTCCCTTGCTTTCTCCTTTTCTGTTTTCCCTTTTTTCTTTAATCTGCCATGCTTTTTTCCATTCGTCAGCATTCTTCAGGCTCTTTGAGCACTTTGATGTGCCGTGTTTGTGTGGCTAGTGAGCAGCTTGCTCTCCGCTCTAATTGTTGACAGTTTTGAGACTTTTCCAGTGGTTCTTTCAGTGGTCCCAAAACTCAGGGGACTTAAACACAGAGGTCTAACCTGATGGCAGACATAAGGAGCTCAGAACCAGTCTAAACATCAGCATGTTATGCGCACTCTAAAAAATGCTGGGTTAAAAACAACCCAGCACTGGGTATGCATATTGGACAGAACACATGCTGGGTTATTTTGACCCAGCTGGTTGGGTTAAATGGTTTTACCCAACATGCTGGGTTGTTTTGTTTAAGTCAACTATTGTTGAAAGGTTATTATATTGCTGGCTTAAAATGGGCTGGAAATGAAAAATCACACACAGAATTAGAGGCAACAGCAATAGTCAAAAGATGAACATTTATTATAGTTGGAGACAGGCTCAACTCAGCAGTTGAGTAGAAAAAATAACCCAGCATTAAAAATGACTCAGCAGCCTAATTACAGTAAAACTACCCAGCAACTGGGTAAAAATATTAAAAACAAACAAATAAAATGACCCAACAAGCTAAACCCAAGATTTGGGTTAAAAAAATAACCTAGCATTTTTTTTTCTAGCATGAGTGTACCAATAACTGCATATTTAGCCTGTTCCACACTATGCACATGACAGTTTGTTTAAGGGGAAATGTTATAGTGTACTGTCATTGTTTAATTTAACCCAAAGTAGTGATTTGCATTTTTTATTAACATAAAATTAATGATCAGATTATAATGTTTCTTTCTCTTCCCTTCAGCTCCTCGGACGAACTTTGCAGCGGAGAATGGTGAGTGACTTTTTTCAGTGTCAAAAAAATGTGTAAAGGTTTTATATTAGTATAACGCTTTTGGATTTTACAAAGTCAGGAATTTGCTTTAGAAAAGAGATTTGAATTTTGAACATTGAAAGTTGTTGTAGTGTTAAGTTTTATTATATGTGAACCTGGACCACAAAACCAGTTGCACGGGTATATTTGTAGCAATAGCCAACAAATACATTATATAGGTCAAAAATATAAATCTATCTTTTATGCCAAAAATCATTGGGATATTAAGTAAAGATCATGTTTCATGAAGATATTTTCCACATTTCCTACTGTAAATATTTCAAAACTTAATTTTTGATTTTGATTAGATTTTTAATTTTTGAAGAATTTAATTAGCTATATGCATTGCTAATTACTTTATTTGGACAACTTTAAAGGTGATTTCCTCAATATTTAGATTTTTTTTTTCACCCTCAAGTTTCAGAATTTCAGTTGCATTTCAAAAACATTGTCCTATCTTAACAAACCATTCATTAATGGAAAGCTTATTTATTCAGCTTTTTTGATTAAAAAAATAATAATAACCCTTGTGTCCAGGGACACATGTATGTTTTGACGCTTCCAGTGTTTTTCGAACCCAGAAGATTCTAGACAAAACCATAAACGCCTGAGGATTGCTAGGTGTTTGTATGTTTTTGGCAAGATATATGATTCTCATAATTTTTGGCAAGGCTTTTAACCCCAGGGAGACTGTGTCTGTAGTCAGTAGTTATTTTGTTTTGGATAAAAGTGCATAAATTAAAGAAGAGATAAATATTTGCACTGTTTTCGACACAGATTTAAGCCTGGTCACTAGCGCCCTCTAGTGTGCACTCATAGACAAGGCAGTCAAAATTTAACAAACCAATTTTCATATACTGAGGTTGTTTCCAACATTTATGTTGTCTTTTTTTCTGTCTTATTATTATTTGAAGACTACATATCCAAATCAGCCTCTTTGCCCGGATATGGCAGGAATGGATTGCATAGGGTAAGCTTTACTGAAAAAATAGTGTAGAAACAATTTTTTATGCATAAGTTGGTAGTGGATTTTAGTGTAAAAAGTGTACCATTTTTGTAACTACAAATACTATAACAAATGTTTTAATTTTTATTTATTTATTTTTTTTGCTTGTTTGTTTTATATTTTTTATTTGTATTGATGTTCAGTAACTAAACTGATGAGTAGTAAAAGCAGATGGGTTAGAAATATCATTTAAACCTATAGCCACAATTTGTTTGCCTGTTTATTTGTTTTCTAGCCACAAAGTGCAGACTACTATCAGTATGACAGTGGCAGTGAAGTCAACTGGGGAATCAGAGGTAAGTAAAGGAGTTTTTTTTTTTTTTGCATTTTGCTGGCATATTTAGCAGTAAAATTATTTGTACAGAAATTAGTTCTGACTTTAAAAGCTTTTTTCTTTCTTTTCCTACAGAGTACAAGGTAAGGACCATGGTTTAGCATTACCAGAAGGCCCAGAGAGACACTAAAACATCCTGGTACAGAGGCACCTTTGAAACATTAGCCCACTGTCCACACCAGAGGAAAGTCTAGATTTAAAGTATGTCCGTCTAATGAACCCTGATGGGTCAAAGCAACGTCCTGCTGGTCAAAGCATGTGGAAACCAGAGGATAGAGAAATTAGTGTTTCCAGGTCATAAGGCCACTGTGTCAGTCTCCATCTGGCCCTTAGTGAGTTGGAGACCCGCAGGAGCCATGAAGAGGGCAGAGGTTTGTCTGACCCCTTTGCTCCTGGTTTGTCAGGAACTATATTGTTCTGCTTGGTGCTGCTTCCTGTCTCGGTTACAGCTACTGTGCCAGAGGCTCAGTGATTTCCTTTCCCTTTTTTAAGTGAGAGGAAAAGGAGGTCCACCAATGACTATGCTATGAGAACAATACTTAGCTTTCCATTACCAATCCATAAAGGAAAGTTTTGTGGAGTCAAGACAATTATTTATGAGTTTCAGTGTTTATGCATTTTAAAATGTACAATGCTAACTTTCATTACAGATCTACCCATATGAAGCACTTCTTGTGACCACCAGGGGGCGAAACAGGTTGCCTAAGGATGTGGACCGGGCCAGATTGGAGGTAAACCAACAACGTTTAAAGGGATAGTTGAAAATTTGTTGTTTATCTGCTCACCCCCAGGGCATCCAAGATTTCTTCAGTAGAACACAAACAAAGTTTTTAACCCAAACCGTTGCATTCTGTCAGTCATATAATGGTAGTTACCAAATCTTCAAGGAACACTCCACTTTTTTTGGAAATAGGCTCATTCTCCAACTGTTCTGGCGATATCACTTTTAGCATAGCTTAGCATAGATAATTGAATCCTATTAGACCAATAGCATCGCGTTCAAAAATAACCAACGAGTTTCAGTATTTGTCCTATTTAAAACTTGACTCTTCTGCAGTTATATTGTGTACTAAGACCGGTGGAAAATGTAAAGATGCGATTTTCTAGGCGGATAAGATTAGGAACTACACTCCCATTCCGGTGTAATAGTCAAGGAAGTTTGCTGCCATAACATGGCCGAAGCAGGCGCAGTAATATCACGCAGCACAGCGTGACCAATTGCATGCACAGGGAGCGTTCCTTGTTGGAAGTTACCTAGCTGGGAACTAATTTCAGGTGCTGTGTGATATTACTGCGCCTGCTGCATCCATATTACAGCAGCAAACTTCCTTGACTATTACACAGGAATGGGAGTGTAGTTCCTAATCTTATCCGCCTAGAAAATCGCATCTTTATATTTTCCACCGGTCTTAGTACACGATATAACTGCAGAAGAGTCCAGTTTTAAATAGGACAAATACCGAAACTCATTGGTTATTTTTGAACGCGATGCTATTGGTCTAATAGGATTCAATGATCTATGCTAAGCTATGCTAAAACTGATATCGCCAGAACAGGAGAACGGCTGAATGGATTTCAAAACTGTAAAACTCAACTTATTAACTCGGGGGAGTTGGAGAATGAGCATATTTCCAAAAAAAGTGGAGTGTTCCTTTAAGATTTAAAAAAAAACATACACAGACAAAACCAAATTAAACCCTGCGGCTCGTGATGACACTTAGAGGTCTTAAGACACAAAACGATCAGTCTGTGCAAAAAATCTGAACAGTATTTATATCATTATTTACCTCTGATCTGTCGCAACTTTCTGCTCTCCTGAGCACGTTCCCAACAGGCGGCGCATGATGCGTCAATGTGATCTGCCATAGTAGATGTACGCACGAAAGTGATCTGTCATGCGTATACATCACTCATTGTTTACATGGTGCATATTGGTCTCTCAAAATGGTAATTAGTATTACTTGTGCTTATCCTGATTCTGGCAACCAATTAAAAACTAAAAGATTACATTTCCTTGTGTGAACTCATCTGGGAGAGTTGACTTTTCACTGACTACATTGCCAGAGAACGTTGACGCATCACGTGAACACGCGCTATACTGACTAACGTTCCTTTGGATCAGAGGTAAATAATGATATAAATACTGTTCGGTTTCTTGCACAGACTGATCGTTATGTGTCTTAAGACCTCAATGTATCGTCATGAGCCGCAGGGTTTAATTTGGTTTTGTCTGTGTATGTTTGTTTTTTTTACTCTTAAAGATTTGGTAACCATTATATGACTGACAGACTGCAATGGTTTGAGTTAAAAATCTTTGTTTGTGTTCTACTGAAGAAACAAAGTCACCTACATCTTAGATGCCCTGAGGGTAAGCAGATAGACATCAAATTTTCATTTCCCTTGTAATGTCTTACAAATAATGAACACATGGACAACTAGATGAACGTACTTAATTTTCATTTTCATTTTAGCGGCATCTTTCTCCTGAGGAGTTCTATCAGGTGTTTGGGATGACGATGGTAGAGTTTGACCGCCTGGCACTATGGAAGAGGAATGAGATGAAGAAACAAGCCCGGCTGTTCTAGCGTTCCTGTCACACACACACACACACACACACACACACACACACACACACACACACACAGAGACCTGAATACCTGTTCCAGTCTAACTAAACAAACACATCCTGTGTCTCAGACACATAGTCATGCCTGGACTGTACCTAGAAATTGTTCAACTGTTTTGTGACAGAGGCGTATAAATGAACAGACAGGCTAGAATACCTGACTAAGAAAGATAAATAACATTATAAACAGAATGATGGGAACATTTTAGTTTTTACTTGAGTGTAAAGTGGTTCTTGAACACATTTTATTGTTTCAGGAATCAGGAATTGTAAGGATTTAGAATTTTGCCTTATGTTCTCTATTAATTTATGCACCAGCAAAGTGAGTGAACAGAATGTAAATACGATTAATACAACTATAAAGAGAGCGGGTGAACCGTCTGACGTCATCCATCAAGTACATGAAGTAATATTTAATTTTAAAGGTTATAAAATAGTATTTTTCAGTCCTTTTACTTTCACTACTACAAGGACTACATAAGCTTAGTTGGGCTGAAATAAGCGATGATTTGCTTGACATTGAATACCAAAGTCTGACTGTTATTTGTGAAGTTAGCAGATGAAATTGAGCGCTACGGTGCTGTACTTTGTTCAGGTCATTTCCAAGGAGTAACAAATACTGAATGTACACTTTTATCACAAGAAGACTTTAGGATTATTAGACTAATATTGATGAAACATAAGTACATTGTATATTGTGATGGTAGAAATACATATGGCTATGGATACAGTTGAAGACAAAACAGATACTAGGAACGAATTAAGGTGCAATGTTTTTCTTTCTCACTTTTTTCTTTTTCAAGATATGCTCTTAAAAAAAAGAGATTTGTTGGTTAGGTTAGGGCAGTTTACTTTCATCACTCCTGTTAGGATGGATCAGGAAATGCTGTGATACCTTAAGTGGGTTTAATATATGTTTGGGTCATGCCAGGGCGATTACATTGGTAACAAAAATGAATGCAGAGGAAGTAAACATGAATTGTATGGCCAATGACAGGGATAACATGTTCACACTCATATTATTTGACAAAAAATCACATTATCACACCATTGAAGTGACAAATAACAAACTGTAACCTTGATTAGGACCTAACAGTAACCGTGGGGTCTTTCATGCCAAGGGATAATGACAGTAGTTTTTGTACCTCACTGACAAACAGGTGAAACCATCATGTTTTCTGCCTTTGTGTGTAGTGTTTACAACCTGTTTGCCCAATAGATTATGAAGTGTTCTATTAATTTCCTAGTGAAGGAAGAGAGCTAGAGTATAACCATATTTTTGATTCTCTCTTTTTTAATCACTACCTTCCTAACTTTATTTATCTGTCAGTTTCAACAGACTATGTACATCTTATATTGCAATAAAAGTTTGTTTTCTTCTGTAAAACTGTGTTTTGTGTGATGAGTGGGGCAGTGTGTCATCATACCCGGTTGGAGGGAGCATTAGGACCCAGCAGGATAATGGAGGGAAGTCGGTCTGTGTAACTTCATTGAGAATCTTTCAATGCAGATAGTGTCTGTCACTTAACTACATAACATCGATGGGTGCACAGGCTGCAATGAGTGTTTCCAACACGCCAAGGAGTTCTGTTTGATTCTTCTGAAATGGAAATAAACAGCAAACGTGAGTAAAATGGCATCGTAGTTAAATTATCATTCACAAATGATTGCATGAAAGTTTATTTAGCCTACCTAAACTAACAAACCTAATGACACTAAGCTTAGTTTTGGATATGTTTTTTTTTACTTGTCTTGTTATCTTATGCACAGCCGCGACTGCTATTTTTGCTGCAGACAAACTATGTAACAATATTTTGAGAATGCAGATAAACAGTTAAGTCCACTTTTTAGTGGTTATTGAAGGTGCACCAAACGCGTCCCGGTTTCCATATTAGCGATGTTCGAATCATCAATGAATCGTTCTTTTGAGTCAAATCTGTTGAATCATTTGAACCAAATAACTAAACCGGACTGAACGATTCATTCATTAATCGAACTGAATCGTGCGGTTCTTGCCACATTTTTCATTTGCTATTAAAGGTGCACTGCACTAAACGCATCCCTCCTGTTTCCACATGTTCGAATCTTGAACGAATCGTTCTTATAAATTTAATCTATTGAATCAATTGAACCGGTTCACTAAACCGTACTAAACGACTCATTCATTAACCGAACTGAGACGGTCCGAGCGGTTCTCGAGTCTTTGAAACCTCTTCTTCGGATGTTTACAATTCGTGATAAGTCTGGGAGCTAAAGGTAAAAAGCATTTCGAATGAACCCAGGGTTTGACTGAAGAGGCGAAAGGTAAGTTACTTAATAATAGCTGAAAAAAAATGTTAAGGACTTAATAGAGGGTTTGCAGTTACCTCACAATTTGTTCAGTTACCCAGATGCACTGCCATTTTGGCGATACTCAGATGTAAACAACAGCATGGAATGCACAGTTAATGTACTAATAAATACGTTGTTTTGCTCATTTATGCAGTCTAAACCACAGAAAAAAACGTGTGGAAGCTACTAAATCATATAGAGAAGGACTTAGGAAGCAGGAAAGGGTGCAATATTTTGACAAACTAAAGGTAATAGGTGGTAACGATATGTACAAGCAGTATCAATTAAGATATTAGCCTAATATTTCATCTACCTGACTGGAAATTATAAGAATGAGCATTGAATGTTACGATTTTTGCCCTGGAAATCCTGGTTCGGTTTGGCCAACCACAAACACCTTTTGTTTCTCATACAGTTTTTTGGCACTCTTCTTCTTGTTTTGTTATAAATTTTGTCCTTCCATAGTACTCCAAATGTTTTTCTGCTCCAACCGATTAGTACAGCCCAAAACATGACAATAATTGATCATTTTCAGCAGCATTAATCAGAAAAATATGCAAGTTTTGTTAGGTTCAGTGGCATTGTTTAGGTTTAGTGCCACCAATATGGCCGATTGATGACACGGCGTGACAACTCTCTATTATGCATGATAACGTGACAACATAAACAAACTGTTGAATCAGTTTTCAAAAGATTTGTTGAAATGCATTGTACTAAAGAACCGATTCCTGGTTATCAGTCGGACTTCCTGTTACCTCTTCTGCAGTGCGTTATCTTTTACCCATAGAGATCTGCTTCCTACATGATCAAACTCTGACTTTGAACAGCAACTCTCTCATGTAATGTTTCTCCTCATTTCCCACAAGAGTTGACTGTTTTCAACTTAATGTTGATCTATTTTATACACGCCCTCGACTTCAAACGTTCAGAAGAAACTATACACCTGGAACATAAGCCTGCTGTGGGTGGCATAGTGATTCAGAGGCTTGTAGCAAGGTTTAGTTTTCAATTTCTCTTGGACCCTGGCTCTCAGATCTTTCTAGTGCTTCTTTGTTTATAATAAGTGAAGTCTCTCTTTATAAGGAGCTGAGTTCTAACAGGACCCCTATGGTGAAGCGGTAGTACTTCTCTTGATCTCCTGAAAGTCCTACTGTTTTGATAGTTGCTGTTTTGGCATAGTGCAGGAATGAGAGCGCTGCTTCTTGCTTGTGGTGTTGGCGCTTGTATTTTTCTTTCCCTCACTGAGACAATGAGATGAATCCTGCTGGCTCTCTCGGAACAAACCGGCTGCGTCTGGTCAGGCATTGGTCCGGAGACACAGATTGCTGTACATGTTTTTGTACAGTTCCTCCCCCAAATGCCGCTCCCAGCAAAGTTAAACCCCAGTCATCCACCTCTGAAAGACTGAGTGTACACAACATATCAAAGATAAAAGGAAAGATTAGTAGGTCTCCTGTTCACAAATCTTAGCCTTGTCTAAACCCAAAGTTAATAAGTCCTAAAAAGGTAAAACGTAATTGCGAAAGACATCATTGGTTATTTTTTGAGAAGTTGAAGAGTTAATATTGTTTTTGCACACCACTGTTTTTGGTTTCCATCTTGCAATAAAGTTCTCTTAACTCATGACACAATTCCTTTGCCATCTGGGATTGTCTATAGGATCATAAAACGCACAACTTTGCACACTTAAAAACAGAGACAACTACCAGGTAGACACATGCAAGTAATTACAGAGCAGAGCACCCCAGTTTGAGTTCGAACAGCGTACAGCAACCCTCTTCCACTTTCTCCTCAGACATTCAATCCATCACTAAAATCAGCAGCATTTTTTTCCACCCTGTTATTAGGTTTCCACAGGTGTATTTCGGAACCACCTGCCTCATCTGTTTGCAGAAGGTGAAGGCCGTGTCATCGGTTAATGTTACTGTTTACAAGATACAGCGAAGCTCTTCCTCCCTCCCTGCCAGATTCCTGATCTATCAGAATGTGAGTGTTTACACAAACACAAGGGACGGAGGAGAAAAAAGACATCCAGCAGATATCCCCTTCTTCGGAGCAAGCATGTTGTTTCTGTCACTGTTTTTATCTTGCTGCTGAATGTCTTCATGTTATATGGGAATGTGAAAACTATCATGTTGTTGTTGTTAGCAGGTTCTAGGGATGTGACAATATCGTGGTATCGTGATAGCAAAACTGTCTTGATATCATCGTAGTCACATGACGATATAAAACAATAGCAGGCAAAAAGTGTAGTATTTAAACGTATTATTCTAACATAAAAGGTTGTGTTTGTCTTTGGCACAGTATCTGTGAAACGAACTAAAACTAAAACCACAATATGGTTTAATCACTTCATCAAGTTTTTGCTACACGTCTCAAAGCAAAGTGCACACTTCATTTAGGCGATTTAGCTCATTATCCGGTGCTTTCCGTGCCTCAGAACGGCTCAGTTAATGCAGTGAACTTGTTTGTTGAATGTGCTGTAAGTTTGGCGTGCATTTGGGAACACAATGGCCACCAGTTATGCTTTATTTTCATAGCAGATGATTACAGCATTTCACTAGATTTGTAGTGAGACGCGGTTTCGTAAGCCTTTTTTTTTTTTTACTGAAGCTGAAGTTTTCTGTCAAAATAAAAGCTCTACTGCAGTTTAAAAGTTTAAAATAAGTTTAAAAGTGCAGTAGAAATTGCTGACAGCTGGTTTAAATGGCCTCAATACAGTTCAAATTCAAAATATCTCTTTCAAGATTAGAAATTAGGAAAGAAGTATTGTAATTTCCCTACTGTTGTGTAAAGCAAAAGTTCACTGACATTTTTTTTTTGAGTTTTCTTAGTTAAGAACATTCGTTTGCGCTCTTAAAGGAGTACTTCACTTTCAGAACAAAAATTTACAGATAAAGTACTCACCCCGACATTCAAGGTGTTCATGCCTTTCTTTCTTCAGTCGTGAAGAAAGGAAGTTTTTGAGGAAAACATTTCAGGATTTCTCTCCATATAATGGCCTTCTATGGTGCCCCGAGTTTGAACTTCCAAAATGCAGTTTTAATGCAGCTTTAAAGGGGTCTAAATAATCCTAGCCATGGAAGAAGGGTCTTATCTAGCGAAATGATCAGTTATTTTCTAAAAACATTTACAATTTATATACTTTTTAATCTCTACACAGAGTACACACTAGCTAGACAAGACGAGCATTTGAGGTTAAAAAGTATATAATTTGTTTATGTTATGTTTATGTTACATTTGTATTTAGAAAATAACCGATTGTTTTGCTAGATAAGACCATTCTTTCATCGGCTGTGAGGGTTTAGAGCCCTTTGAAGCTGCATTTTGGAAGTTCAAACTCGGGGGCACCATAGAAGTCTATTGTATGGAAAAAAAAACTGAAATGTTTTTCTCAAAAAACTTAATTTCCTTACGACTGAAGAAAGTAAGACATGAACATCTTGGATGACAAGGGGGTGAGTACATTATCTGTAAATTTTTGTTCTGAAAGTGAACTACTCCTTTCATTTTGAACTCTCAAAGTCCAATTTCACAAGTACAAAATTTTCACTTATTTCCAAGTCTTCTTTTGTCTTATTTTTTAATATCACAATAAATACCGTGTCATGGATTTAATATTAGTGTATTGTGAGATTTTGATTTCATTACATCCCTAGTATGTTCATATTGACAGTCCAATCCAAAAAAATATATATAATTCTGTCCTCATGTTGAGGACAAACTTGTTTGACTTTCTTTCTTCTACCATACAATGGAAGTCAATAGGGCACAGTGTTATTTTGGTCCCCACTGACTTTTATGTAAGAA
The DNA here is from genome assembly GCF_049309525.1 of Garra rufa. Classification (NCBI taxonomy): domain Eukaryota; kingdom Metazoa; phylum Chordata; class Actinopteri; order Cypriniformes; family Cyprinidae; genus Garra; species Garra rufa. The sequence continues at coordinate 30,997,519 of NC_133376.1, forward strand.
CAAAAACAGTCGAAACATTCTTCAGAATATCTTTTGTGATCAGCTGGTCATTTTCATGGTCAGATTTTCTTTTTGAGCTTCCAGTTTTAACATTGTATTGACGTGGCTTGTCTAGTTTACTGATTAGATTGAGGCATTTTTAACGGGTTAAGTCATTTGCTCTAATGTGAATCATTAAACTGGATGGGTTTGAGAGCAGACCGTGTGTGGATAGAGAAAGATGCTTAAAGCCAGAATCAGGTAGGCGTGAAGGGGACTCTACCTCTCCCCGCTGACTCGTTGAGTATGTGGGATTGTCTCTCCATGTAAGACTCTGCATTGAATCATGATTATTGTTTCCCTCAGACTGTGAGCATGTGGAAGAGCTTAGGAGTGTCAGGAACAAAGATCATTTGTCTTGTAAATCTTTTAATGAAACATGAATTTGCACTACCGCTCTCATCCAGATCAGCAAAATGAATAGCAACAGTGTTTTCTTGTTGGTGCAGAATCTGCAAGCCTGGTCTGGCCTTGATTGTTGTGTGTCACGGTTGCAAGTCGGTACAAAGCAACCTGTTCCCTCCGGCTTATGGGAATTCCACTTTTGTATAAATACATGGATATGGGTAAGCAGGCATCATCTGCCTTCTTGCCAATGACAACTCAACCAGCTGAAATGGAGTAGACAGTGCACACCCACCAGACTCTCATGCATGATAATGGAAGCGTTTAACAAGGTGTGTGTCAGTATTTAAGGTCTTAAACTAGTCTCCGGTGAATCATAGTGCAGGCCGCACACACTAATTTCCATGGTGAAGTTGTGGAGTTCTGCAGTTCCACAGTGACACCATTTGATAGTGTTAGAAAACTATCTACAAAGGTTCTTCTGCAGTAAAGTGATGTGTAGAGTGAAGTGAGCTTTAAATATGATTTGTGTGGCTTAGTGGTTATAAAGGTTGTGGGTTTGTGCTCTGCCAGGCACACAATTGCTAACCTCAGGTTGTTCAGGGTGGTCTGTCAATGTAATGTCGCTTTGGATAAAAGCATCTGCTCAATAACCACTAAGTACTAAATGTACTGTAAAAGTAGGCAATGCACTTTAAGTTATCAGCCCAGACTGTATCTGTTAAGCGTGCACATCTTCATACAGGTGCAGGTGGGTTGGCGTGACAAGCTTGATTTATCTATAGTTGGTTCAGATGGAATGACTGTTAATCAAAGCGAAGTTACACGGTAGCGTCCTACAAAAGTTGATTTGTAGCTTGTGTATCTGAAGCTAGATCTTGCTGACTGTGTTACAGCATATTTATCGCTGTTTTATGGATTCGCTTTTTGCTTACTCAGGAATATGCATTGGTACTCATGAGCTCTGTTCCAAAACTAAGTGAGCTGTCATTCTGTCTACTGCCTATAGGCAACTTTCTTTTATAGGGAAAGTTCACCCAAAAATTCTGTCATTAATTACTCATCCTCATGTCATTTCAAACCCCTAAGACCTTAGTTCATCTTCAGAACACAAATTAAGGTATTTTTAATGAAATCTGAGAGCTTTCTGACCTTGCATAGACAGCAATGTAATTACCACTTTCGAGGACATCGATAAAATAGTTAATGTGACATCAGACCATAATTTTATGACGCTACGAGAATACTTTTTGTGTGCGAAGAAAACAAAAATAACTTTATTCAACAATTTCTTCTCTTCTGTGTCAGTCTCTGATGGAAGTGAACAGTTGGATCAACTTAAATTTCTTCAATTGGTAACACTTAAACATGTTAAGTTTTTTCAACTTGATTTATTTTATCAACTTAATTTTCCTAATTTTCCATCATTTTAGTTCATTCAATCCTAATATTTACATTAGACTAATTTAATTCAGCTGCATAAGTGAACAGTTGGATGAACTTAAATTTTTTAGGTGTTACCAATTGAAGTAATTTTTTAAACATTTTTTCAACTTAAATGCATTTATCAACTTAATTTTCCTAAGTCAATTCAACTGCATTCTTAATGCATTCTTAATGCATTCTTAATGTATGTACGCTCTAAATAGATGACAACTCCTTGTGCCACACAAATGACGCTCCTAACTTGAAGCATGTGTAGACTTGGCACCTAATTGAATAATGTAATGGATACATTTCAGCATGTTGCTATGCTAATGGCATATTGATACCTTTTAAGATTGACATGTAATATAACTTAAGTCTATAATTAATAGAGATGCAGATGGTACCATATTGGTTATCAGCTTACGCGCTCTGGCGTAATATACGCAAACGCCGTAAGGGGAAATCAGTGAAAAGTCCCTGATGAGTTTGCGCAAGCAAACGTATTCTTTTAGCTTTAAATCGGTTTGAACAATCAGGATAAGCACAAGTAATTACCATTTTGAATAGCTGCTATACCCACAATCTCTGTGCTCTATGTAAACAATGAGTGTTGTATTCATGCGACAGATCGCTTCCGGCGTTTGCATATTCTACGCCAGAGCGCGTTCACATGAAACGAGCCGGATATTAAACTCGTGCTCAGGACAGATGGACGTGGCTGTGTATCAAAGGTAAAAAATGATATAAATACTGTTCAGTTTCTCACAAAAACCGATCGTTTCGTGTCTTAAGACATTAATGTATCGTCACGAGCCGCAAGGTGTAATTTGGATTTGTCTGTGCATGTTTTTGTTTACTTTTAAAGGTTTGGTGCCCATCCACTCGTATTATTTGGCTTTCAGACTGCACCGGTTTTCGTTAAAAATCTCTGTTTGTGTTCTGCTGAGGAAACAAAGTCACCTACATCTTGGATGGTCTGGGGGTAAGCAGATACACATCAAATTTTCATTTTTGGGCGAACTATCCCTTTAACACACCCTTGGTGAATAAAAGTATTAATTTCTTTCAAAAAAAAAAAAAAGAAGAAGAAAAATTTACTTACCCCAAACTTTTGACCGGTAGTGTATATTATATATTATATATTAATATTTTGTTATTTAATTAATATGCTAATTTGGTGCTCAAGAAGTATTTCTTAGTATTATTAATGTTGAAAAAGCATGTGCTTATTAATATTTTTGTGGAAACCATGGATATGTTTAAAGGAGTTTTGATTAATACAAATTTTGAAAGAGCAGAATTTTTAATTTTTAATTTTAATTTTTTCTTAAATTTAATTTTTATTGCTCTTTCTTGAGCTCTTTCTTTCTCATTTTTATATTTACATTACTTTGAGTCATCTACCTTTTGAAACAAGTCTTCAAGTCAAGGACAAAAGCGTGCATTTAAAGTCTGTATTTGTGGTCGTGAGTTTTTCAGACCGCAGAAAAATTTGATTAACCACCCAGCCAAATTTGAATGATTAAAAAAACAAGTAAGTAAAATAAGTTATCAAAGTCTAAAATAAGCAGTATTCTCTGCTCTCAAATGCTGGGGGCGTGTCCGCTGTCAGCGCTGAAACCACGCCCACTCATGCGAAAGCCACTCTCATCTGTCAAATACAAATAAATTTAAAGGAGACCTGAGGCTGTTTTGTAAATTATCGCAACCAGGTAATATGCATTTACGTGACAAAGACATCCTGAACACAAAAATGGTGAAAAATGGACGCCACAATTTAGTACTACATAGTTTACAGTCTTTGGACCGTGTTTTCAGCAATAAATTTCTAACATTTATAATGTGTTTAGAAACAATTCTCTGAATTGCCTTTACACAGTCTTTAATATAAAAAATGTATGTTAAAATGCTGGCTCTATAAGCCTTGAAGCAGAGCAGGGCTGTCATTGCTCCATCCAAGCTTCTCTGCTCTGTGTCTGCCTGTTGACGGCTAGGGAGAGGTCAGAGGTGAGGGTTTTGCCCTAACTCTTGGAAGTCTTCCCTCTTTCTCTGATATTTTCTGCATACCCAGACACACACATTCCAATTAATATCCCGTCCATGAGGATTCCCAGACAAAGCATCCAGTTATTCAGCAACCACAATAGTGTAGAGGCCTGCACAGTCTTAACAGTGTCAGCGAAACACTGCATCTCTTTACCGTGGAAAAAAAAAAAAGAGGGCTAAAGGAAGGCATAGCTGCAGAGTGAAATCATGGGGGTTTTTGGGCGATAAGCAATATGAATTAAGCTGGCAGGACTGAAGGCATTCTTTGTATTGGAGATGGGCTGACTCACCCTCTTCGTGCCATATGGCCGGGCGTTTGGTGTACGGGTTTTTTTTCTGGAGAGCTGACCTTCATGACCAGGCTTTATTAAAGCGAGTGGCTTTTATTTCCATATCCTATCCACTCCTGACCCCTGCAGCTCTAGGGACGGTTTGCTTTACTGTACTGGTGTGAGTTCCAGCACCTGCCTGACCCATTACGCTTCCACTCACTGTTTATGCCAGGTCTCCATGGCTCGGATGACCTCAGATGGGCCGTTGGGGGATTTCCCACTGCTCTTTTTCTCCGGCTGATATTAAACAGAGGCATAGACCATAATAAAAGAGAATTAGACACTCTGACCACAATTGTGACCAGATTTTCCTGCATTCACTCCTCCAGTGGAGAATCGGAAAGCATAGTTTTAATGGGTGTTTTTTTTGTGCTCTTGAAGTCTAGTAAGTCTAGTTTGAAAAATTGCAATAAATGTATCAATGATCAGGTGTAATGAGTGTTTAGAATTTTTTTCTGAATACATTTTTTTTTTAAGTTATTGAGACTTATCTTTTTTCTCAGATTTGCGTGATACAAACTCACAATTCGGATATAATTGTGATATAAACTCACAATTGTGAGTTATAAAGTCAGAATTCCGAGATATAAACTCGCAATTTTGTGAATATACCAGTGTTTTTTTTTTCTCCTCAGAATTGCACTTTATAACCTGCAATTGCGAGTTTGTATCTCACAATTCTGACTTTTTTCTTGCAATTGCGAGTTTGTATCTCACAATTCTGACTTTTTTCTTGCAATTGCGATACAAACTCACAGTTGCAAGAAAAGTCAGAATTGTGAGATACAAACTCGCAATTTCAAGAAAAAAGTCAGAATTGTGAGATACAAACTCGCAATTACAAGAAAAATAGGTTAGAAATGGGAGATAAAAACTTGCAATTGCAAGATAAATGTCAGAATTGCGAGTTTATATCTCACAATTATGACTTTATTTCTTATAAACCCCATCATCTGTCTATCTATCATCATTGATTAATCAATTATAATTTTTCATTGCACATCGTACACTAATTGTGTTTTTTTCTCCTCAGAATTGCACTTTATAACCTGCAATTGCGAGTTTGTATCTCACAATTTCAAGAAAAAAGTCAGAATTGTGAGATACAAACTCACAATTTCAAGAAAAAAGTCAGAATTGTGAGATACAAACTCACAATTTCAAGAAAAAAGTCAGAATTGTGAGATACAAACTCGCAATTGCAAGAAAAAAGGTTAGAAATGGGAGATACAAACTTGCAATTGCAAGAAAAAAGTCAGAATTGCGAGTTTATATCTCACAATTATGACTTTATTTCTTATAAACCCCATCATCTGTCTATCTATCATCATTGATTAATCGATTATAATTTTTCATTGCACATCGTACATTAATTGTGTTTTTTTCTCCTCAGAATTGCACTTTATAACCTGCAATTGCGAGTTTGTATCTCACAATTCTGACTTTTTTCTTGCAATTGCGAGTTTGTATCTCACAATTCTGACTTTTTTTTTTTTTTTTTTTTTACTCAGAATTGCGTCATATAAACTCGCAATTGTGAGTTATAAAGTCCAATTCTGAGGAGAAAAAAAACCCTGGTATATTCACAAAATATAATGCAAAAAAAGTCAGAAATGGGAGATACAAAGTCACAATTGCAAGAAAAACATCAGAATTGAGAGATACAAACTCACAGTTTCAAGAAAAAAGTCAGAATTGTGAGATACAAACTCGCAATTGCAAGAAAAAAGGTTAGAAATGGGAGATACAAAGTCACAATTGCAAGAAAAAAGTCAGAATTGTGAGATACAAACTCACAATTCCAAGAAAAAAGGTTAGAAATGGGAGATACAAACTCGCAATTGGAAGAAAAAAGGTTAGAAATGGGAGATACAAAGTCACAATTGCAAGAAAAAAGTCAGAATTGTGAGATACAAACTCGCAATTGCAAGAAAAAAGGTTAGAAATGGGAGATACAAAGTCACAATTGCAAGAAAAAAGTCAGAATTGTGAGATACAAACTCGCAATTGCAAGAAAAAAGGTTAGAAATGGGAGATACAAACTTGCAATTGCAAGAAAAAAGTCAGAATTGCGAGTTTATATCTCACAATTATGACTTTATTTCTTATAAACCCCATCATCTGTCTATCTATCATCATTGATTAATCGATTATAATTTTTCATTGCACATCGTACATTAATTGTGTTTTTTTCTCCTCAGAATTGCACTTTATAACCTGCAATTGCGAGTTTGTATCTCACAATTCTGACTTTTTTCTTGCAATTGCGAGTTTGTATCTCACAATTCTGACTTTTTTTTTTTTTTTTTTTTACTCAGAATTGCGTCATATAAACTCGCAATTGTGAGTTATAAAGTCCAATTCTGAGGAGAAAAAAAACCCTGGTATATTCACAAAATATAATGCAAAAAAAGTCAGAAATGGGAGATACAAAGTCACAATTGCAAGAAAAACATCAGAATTGAGAGATACAAACTCACAGTTTCAAGAAAAAAGTCAGAATTGTGAGATACAAACTCGCAATTGCAAGAAAAAAGGTTAGAAATGGGAGATACAAAGTCACAATTGCAAGAAAAAAGTCAGAATTGTGAGATACAAACTCACAATTCCAAGAAAAAAGGTTAGAAATGGGAGATACAAACTCGCAATTGGAAGAAAAAAGGTTAGAAATGGGAGATACAAAGTCACAATTGCAAGAAAAAAGTCAGAATTGTGAGATACAAACTCGCAATTGCAAGAAAAAAGGTTAGAAATGGGAGATACAAAGTCACAATTGCAAGAAAAAAGTCAGAATTGTGAGATACAAACTCGCAATTGCAAGAAAAAAGGTTAGAAATGGGAGATACAAACTTGCAATTGCAAGAAAAAAGTCAGAATTGCGAGTTTATATCTCACAATTATGACTTTATTTCTTATAAACCCCATCATCTGTCTATCTATCATCATTGATTAATCGATTATAATTTTTCATTGCACATCGTACATTAATTGTGTTTTTTTCTCCTCAGAATTGCACTTTATAACCTGCAATTGCGAGTTTGTATCTCACAATTCTGACTTTTTTCTTGCAATTGCGAGTTTGTATCTCACAATTCTGACTTTTTTTTTTTTTTTTTTTTTACTCAGAATTGCGTCATATAAACTCGCAATTGTGAGTTATAAAGTCCAATTCTGAGGAGAAAAAAAACCCTGGTATATTCACAAAATATAATGCAAAAAAAGTCAGAAATGGGAGATACAAAGTCACAATTGCAAGAAAAACATCAGAATTGAGAGATACAAACTCACAGTTTCAAGAAAAAAGTCAGAATTGTGAGATACAAACTCGCAATTGCAAGAAAAAAGGTTAGAAATGGGAGATACAAAGTCACAATTGCAAGAAAAAAGTCAGAATTGTGAGATACAAACTCACAATTCCAAGAAAAAAGGTTAGAAATGGGAGATACAAACTCGCAATTGGAAGAAAAAAGGTTAGAAATGGGAGATACAAAGTCACAATTGCAAGAAAAAAGTCAGAATTGTGAGATACAAACTCGCAATTGCAAGAAAAAAGGTTAGAAATGGGAGATACAAAGTCACAATTGCAAGAAAAAAGTCAGAATTGTGAGATACAAACTCGCAATTGCAAGAAAAAAGGTTAGAAATGGGAGATACAAACTTGCAATTGCAAGAAAAAAGTCAGAATTGCGAGTTTATATCTCACAATTATGACTTTATTTCTTATAAACCCCATCATCTGTCTATCTATCATCATTGATTAATCGATTATAATTTTTCATTGCACATCGTACATTAATTGTGTTTTTTTCTCCTCAGAATTGCACTTTATAACCTGCAATTGCGAGTTTGTATCTCACAATTCTGACTTTTTTCTTGCAATTGCGAGTTTGTATCTCACAATTCTGACTTTTTTTTTTTTTTTTTTTTTACTCAGAATTGCGTCATATAAACTCGCAATTGTGAGTTATAAAGTCCAATTCTGAGGAGAAAAAAAACCCTGGTATATTCACAAAATATAATGCAAAAAAAGTCAGAAATGGGAGATACAAAGTCACAATTGCAAGAAAAACATCAGAATTGAGAGATACAAACTCACAGTTTCAAGAAAAAAGTCAGAATTGTGAGATACAAACTCGCAATTGCAAGAAAAAAGGTTAGAAATGGGAGATACAAAGTCACAATTGCAAGAAAAAAGTCAGAATTGTGAGATACAAACTCACAATTCCAAGAAAAAAGGTTAGAAATGGGAGATACAAACTCGCAATTGGAAGAAAAAAGGTTAGAAATGGGAGATACAAAGTCACAATTGCAAGAAAAAAGTCAGAATTGTGAGATACAAACTCGCAATTGCAAGAAAAAAGGTTAGAAATGGGAGATACAAAGTCACAATTGCAAGAAAAAAGTCAGAATTGTGAGATACAAACTCGCAATTGCAAGAAAAAAGGTTAGAAATGGGAGATACAAACTTGCAATTGCAAGAAAAAAGTCAGAATTGCGAGTTTATATCTCACAATTATGACTTTATTTCTTATAAACCCCATCATCTGTCTATCTATCATCATTGATTAATCGATTATAATTTTTCATTGCACATCGTACATTAATTGTGTTTTTTTCTCCTCAGAATTGCACTTTATAACCTGCAATTGCGAGTTTGTATCTCACAATTCTGACTTTTTTCTTGCAATTGCGAGTTTGTATCTCACAATTCTGACTTTTTTTTTTTTTTTTTTTTTTACTCAGAATTGCGTCATATAAACTCGCAATTGTGAGTTATAAAGTCCAATTCTGAGGAGAAAAAAAACCCTGGTATATTCACAAAATATAATGCAAAAAAAGTCAGAAATGGGAGATACAAAGTCACAATTGCAAGAAAAACATCAGAATTGAGAGATACAAACTCACAATTTCAAGAAAAAAGGTTAGAAATGGGAGATACAAAGTCACAATTGCAAGAAAAAAGTCAGAATTGTGAGATACAAACTCGCAATTGCAAGAAAAAAGGTTAGAAATGGGAGATACAAAGTCACAATTGCAAGAAAAAAGTCAGAATTGTGAGATACAAACTCGCAATTGCAAGAAAAAAGTCAGAATTGTGAGATACAAACTCACAATTCCAAGAAAAAAGGTTAGAAATGGGAGATACAAACTCGCAATTGGAAGAAAAAAGGTTAGAAATGGGAGATACAAACTTGCAATTGCAAGAAAAAAGTCAGAATTGCGAGTTTATATCTCACAATTATGACTTTATTTCTTATAAACCCCATCATCTGTCTATCTACCATCATTGATTAATCGATTATAATTTTTCATTGCACATCGTAAATTAATTGACCTTTTTTGTATAAGTTATTTTTAAATTATGTTTTAATTTTAAGTAATTAGATTTTTCTTTTTTAAATTAAATAATTAATTTTCTTTCTTTTTTGTCATTGTAATATAATAATGTGGTTGATCAAATTTGCTAATTTTTTTTAGATCAGTGGTTCTCAACCATTTTGACTCAAAGGCCCCCCTATTGTCCAACACAAGATTCAAAAGACTATATGTTCTTCAAGAACTGCATGTTCTTCGATAAAAACAATAGTTGCTTATTTTAATATACTAATCACTATACAAATTTTGAAATCATCCTTCGGCCCCCTTGGACGTTTACTGAGGACCACTGCTTTAGATTACCCTTTTTGCTGCATATATATATATATATATATATATATTATATTATTATGTTTTTTTTTTTACATTTTTATAGACCCTGGACCACAAAACCAGTCATAAGGGTCAATTTTTTGAAATTGAGATTTTTACATCATCTGAAAGCTGAATAAATAAACTTTCTGTTGATGTATGGTTTGTTAGGATGGGATATTTGGCTGAGATACAATTATTTGAAAATCTGGAATCTGAGAGTGTAAAAAAATCTAAATACTAAGAAAATTACCTTTAAAGTTGTCCAAATGAAGTTCTTAGCAATACATATTACCAATCAAAAATTAAGTTTTGATATATTTACAGTAGGAAATTTACAAAATATCTTTATGGAACATGATCTTTACCTAATATCCTAATGATATTTGGCATAAAAGAAAAATGGCTATTGCTACAAATATACCTGTGCTAATTGAGACTGGTATTGTGGTCCAGGGTCACATATATAGTGCATAGTGAACATTACAGAAGGTTTATATACTATATCAAACACTTTTGCTCCAATAAAACAAGAACACATCCTATTTTCCATGATAAACGGCCTGTAAATGCTTACACGGTACAAAACATACACAGACAGACGCCTGGCACTGAGGACCCCCAGGCAAAGGGGTTTATAAAGAGGAGCGAAGGGGAGTGTTAACATAAAAGCTTCCTGCTCCCCACTGAGCCAGAATCTTGCCTTCAAAGCTAGTTAATTCTTAAACAGGTGAGTGGGAGTTGCAGGGTCCATAACTCTGCCGCAGTGTGTAGATACAAGGAGCACTGTGACCTGAGGGAGGCCCCGGCCTAATGGCCAACTCCCCCCTGCTTCCTTCGAGCAGCAGCCAAACCCCATCACTAGAGCAGGGGTCATTAACCACAGCGGTTCCCCCACAAAGCACTGCGGCATTCAAGATGGGCTCTTGTGTTTTGCCTCTGTCTATTTGTTTTACTTAGTGTCCTCAATGAGCGTTTCGAAGGCTCTCGAGTGTGGAAGATTGTTTTTCTTCAAGCTATTTATCCATGTTTGGATGTTCTTCAGTGTGACCCGGCCAGGGGGGTCTGAGGTTAATGTTTCTGTATATAATAAGTAATAACTGCGTTTTGACATAGCTGGTCTATGAACAAAACAGAAGAGTTCATATTGGAGGTTTCTAGATAGAAAATGCATTAAGGGATTGCTGAAAGCTTCCAAAACAAGAGATTGCGACTAAGTGAGCGCAGCTTTTCCTTCAACTGGAAATCAGCTTTATGACCGTGTGTGTGTGCGCTGCTTCATTTTATGATAACCTAAAGCATGTTCTCATCTATCATAAAGCAGCAGGAGTGACATGTAATTTCCCTTTTTCCACACAAATGTGCTCAGGCTTTAATACTGTATATGAGTCAGATCTCAGAGAGAATTATAGACTAAGCTGTTCCACATGTTCACCTGCTACTTCTCTGCAATCTGTGTGTGTGTTTGTGTGTATTTGTGGTTTGAGATGCAGTGATAAGGGGTACTGCAGGATTTTCTTATTTAGTTCTATATTGTAGATATTGTAGTTTCAGATACGGGTCGTTATAGGGATAGTTCAGCCCAAAATGAAAATTCTGTCATCATTTATTTAACATTCTGTCATTCTAAACCTATTTGACTTACTTTCTTTGGTAGAACATAAAAGAAGATTTTAGGAAATCTCTTTGGGGTTCTTTGTCTAAACAGTGTAAGTCAGTGGTCGCCAAAAACGTTTGGTAACCAACATTGTCTAATTGTGTTACTTAGAAGACAGAAAGTCATACAGGTTTGGAACGACACAAAGGTTGAGTAAATGATGATAGAGTTTTTATTTCAGGGAGAACCATCCCTGTGAGATGGAATGTGTGCAGTTTTTTAATGTTAACTCACTTTTTCCTGTCTCAGCTTAATGTGAAGAGACAACTAGAAGTAAGTCATTTGCTTGACGTCCTAGAGCGTAAACTATGGGAATCTGTTTGTTTGAGCAATCTGACATGTTCTCGCTCAACCGATAGACTGAGTTTAGGGCTAGAATTCCGATTTGGTGAACAATGGCCTGTTCATAAAAGAAATAATGATGACTGATTCGTTAAATGAATCATTTGATCTGGTTTACAAAACCAGTCTGAACGATTTTTGATTAATCGAACGGATCAGGTTCTCAAGTTAGTCTCACTGAATTAAAGTTGGAATGAAATGAATTTTTTTTTATGGTTTTTGAAACTCTGAAAGTATAAGTTCCTCAGTGTCATCCAAGATGTTCATGTCTTTCTTTCTTCAGTCAAAGAAATGAAGGTTTTTGAGGAAAACATTTCAGGATATTTCTCCATATAGCAGACTTCAATGGGACCCAATGGGTTGAAGGTCCAAATTGCAGTTTCAATAGACTATACAGCAAGGTTATTATAGTTAAAGAAAACTAACGAAAACACTAAAACTAGAATTGAAAAAGCATTTTCGTTAACTGAAATAAAAATAAAAACGAGAGTTTAAAAAAAAACGAAAACTAACTTAAACTGTTTTGTGTGCATACAAAACAAACTTAAACTAACTAATATTATAGCAAAAACGTCCTTCGTTTTCGTCTTTGTAAATACATTGTGGCGATATGGATCCAAATCTATACCAGCGTTTGCACCTTGCCCACTAATTAAAACGGAAGTCTAGGAATGAGCGGAAGGAAAAAAAACGGTACCTGAAAGAAACTGTGACCAAAGGTGTTGGATTGTTTGCTTGTGCAGACCGAGTGTGAACGCCAAAACATCGGAGAAAATTGGTAGTGCATTAATACCGGTTGCAACTTAAGTCCAGCCTGGTTCGCCTGCCGCAGGTGCTATAGTTTCTCTTCTTCTGATAAAACTCCGCTGAAGCTCCAAAGATTTGTGTCCCGGCCTGTTAATTGGTTGGCCGACCAGACGCTGCCTGCTTCACGCAGCAGATGCGCACACAAACAATCACACTGCACGAAAACTCACGCTCCCGTACTCACACAACACACACTGCAAACTGATCGAACCTAAATTTATTTTCTCATTTTTGATTTTTGTCTTGTGATGTGTGAAAACAGTGAACTTTAAGACAGTTTCCAGTTGAGTTAAAAACGAAACAGACACTTTCTGTCTTTTTTAGTAGGAGGACATTTCTTTTTTATGGTTTCACTTTCTATTGGACTTTTTGAATTGAGCAAGTGAAAATCCTTTTTCTCAATGAATTAATGTTTTTTTTTTTTTATTATTATTAATGCTGTGAAAACGAAAAAAAAACCACCACAAGACAGAAAGTCATACAGGTTTGGAATGACACAAAGATTGAGCAAATGATGACCGTTTTTATTTCAGGGAGAGCCATCCTTGTGAGATGGAATGTGAGCAGTTTTTTTTTTTCATGTTAACTCACTTTTTCCTGTCTCAGCTTAATGTGAAGAGACAACTAGAAGTAAGTCATTCACTTGACGTCCTAGAGCGTAAACTATGGGAATCTGTTTGTTTGAGCAATCTGACATGTTCTCGCTCAACCGATAGACTGAGTTTAGGGCTAGACTTCCTATTTGGTGAACAATGGCCTGTTCATAAAAGAAATAATGATGACTGATTTGTTAAATGAATCATTTGATCTGGTTTACAAAACCAGTCTGAACGATTTTTGATTAATCGAACGGATCAGGTTCTCAAGTTAGTCTCACTGAATTAAAGTTGGAATGAAATGAATTTTTTTTTATGGTTTTTGAAACTCTGAAAGTATAAGTTCCTCAATGTCATCCAAGATGTTCATGTCTTTCTTTCTTCAGTCAAAGAAATCAAGGTCCATTGAAGGTCATTGAAGTCCACTATATGGAGAAAGATCCTGGAAGGTTTTCCTCCTCTTCAACTGAAGAAAGAAAGACATGGGGATGAGTAAATTTATCAGGAAATTTTTATTCTGGAACCGAAGTGCATGATATATCCCCTATAAAGTATCCTTATAAGAAAGGATCATTAGGGGGAAATAACTATCCAACCTGAATATAAAGTTATATAAATAAAAATAGTGATGAGCAAAATATTGTCACAGAATTTGATTTAATATCACATCTCTCTGTCTGTGGTCTTATTGGAATTTGCTCCAATCCTCCAATCCATAATGCCTTTCATCAGTATAGCCCTTCCCCGCTCTTCTAATTCTTATGATTTGTTTTCTTTTGAATGAATATGAGAGAAATATTTTAGTATGTGTTAACAGATGCCAAGCACTGTAACTGTAGTTATCAGGCTCTGCAATTTGTGGCATGCTCCCAAATATGTACTTCCCACCACGGCGTCCCATCAGACCAGAGGCGTCTCATGCAAACATCAATATTCCAAGGTGTCCAAACAAATGAGGTTTTGTGTTTATTATCTCTCATTGTGGGAATTCTAGTGTGACATCATTAGCGTATGTGTGCATGAACTTGCTCCCTTCCCCCGTGGAGCTTTGAACACTGATGATCAGAGTATGATTGGAATTCTGAGGGAGATGTTCATTGCTGGATGTGGTTAGAAGAGGATCGCTGAGTCGTCATTCCTCTAGCATCTAGGTACCCTGATGTTAGTATCAATCCAGTCAGATCAAGATAAGTTTGTTCACTGCTTAACCTTTATGAGTCACAGTGATGTTCATGATGTCCTTCACGTTCCAGTGACAACCTGTCTGCTGTTATGAATTCTTGTTATGAACAAGAATTGATAGATTTGATGAGATTTGAGACATCACAGTACATATCTCCTCTGAGTCATGCAGGGCGGCACGATTGGTGGGGTATCTAAAACATCCGGAAACAGCGCAAACATCTGTTGCACCACAGGATATTCGTATCTGATGACAGTTAGGTGGTTTATGTTGGAAGGGCCTCTCTTGCTATTGACTTTGGGAGCATTTTGCGTCTGTGTCATCTCAGAAAGCTGATATGAGGTTATGCTATATTTAAGAGTGAATGTGATGCCTTTTCGTAATGACCTCCAGCTTATTTATTATGGAAGAATTGTAGCTCTTGGAGTTTTGTTGGTGTATTTCTGTATGTACTGTGTGTGTTGGCTAATGTATTTACAGCCAGATTTGTTTTCAGTGTGTGTCTTTGGTAAGGTCAAAGGTCAGAGTGCTCCGTCACTGTATTGCTGTCGCTTGTATCTCAGCCAGACGAGTGTCTGCGGACTTCTGTCAGACCGTGTCATTGGGTGTGAGCAATGATCTGATCTGCTCTGGCATTGATTTGCAGTTTAAAAATGAAAAATGTGGAAGATATTTCTTTGTAATATACAGAACATAACAAAACCACATAACTCTGGTAAAAAATCATTATTTTTCTTTCTTTGCACACAAATGTATTCTCAGAGCTTTGTAACATTACTGTTGAACCACTGATGTCACATGGACTATTTGAACAATGTCCTTACTACCTTTCTAGGCCTTGAAGTGGTAGTTGCGTTGCTGTCTATGCAGGGTCAGAAAGCTTTCAGATTTCATCAAAAATATCTTAATTTGAGTTCTGAAGATGATTGAAGATCTTACGGGTTTGGAACGGCATGCTGTGTTGCTGCTTGTTGATATCAATTATATTGAAGAAATTATCTCAAGTCTGGTGCATGTGTAAAAATGTGCTTTTCCAAACAGGAAACACCTTGTTTTAGCACAGTGGATGATTGACAGATTGGATTTTACTCTAAAAAATAGATGCTTTTCTGTCTCGCTCTACTCTGGTTTCGGTGGTTTTAGATTTCAACATGTTTTAACCCATGTTTATGCATTTAATACCAAGTGTAAACAGTCATAGTAGTATTGATGCTTGTTTTTGCAAACACCAAGACATTTAAATCTTAAGAAGGATCATTATATCTAGAGCTGAATCAACAGAACTGTTGTAATGAGCCCGCTTAAATGCAGTAATTGTGGTTTGAATGTATCTATCACTTAAAGCAGCTTCTCTTGTATCTTATCTCCAGTTCCTGGCTGTCTAGCAACAGGCCTTCAAAGTTTAACTACACAAACCTTCAGCATCTCATCTGTCTCGCAAGACGTAACATGCCCCCAGGAACCGTCAACTGGGAAATGGACAGAAAAGTGTCCGCTTTCAGTGTCAAACAGATTGAACTGTTGATACAAGCTGCTTATCTGCACAGAAATGTTTGTGTTTGATAAAACATACAGTGTGTGTGTGTGTGTGTGTGTGTGTGTGTGTGTGTGTGTGTGTGTGTGTGTGTGTGTGTGTGTGTGTGAGAGAGAGAGAGGTCGGGTTTTGAGATATTCAACATGTCAGATCCTGCCGACTGGACTTAGGTTTGCCTGTAGCTTAGAGTAACGTCACCATGAACGTGCTGATGTGAGTCTGTGCATGTCGGCACCCGACTCCTCTCTGGATGGTTGAACACAATGAAGAAAACTATAGACTCCCACCTCTTCACTTGAGCACACCGGCAGAATGGCTATTTTGTGCATAGCCACTGTCTCTAGGGGCACTGTAACATAATGTAGGGAGTAGATACAGTCTACACTTAGAAGAGACTGCGGGCAGACAGTGCAGATTGAAAGATACAAATCAGAGATTGTGTTTTAGGGGTTATGTAAGGCAGGTTTGCCCATAGTAAAGATAAATGAGAAGGTGACGTGTATTCATCCCAGTTTAATGTGCGTATACATAAATATATCAGTGAATTGTGTCTTCTGGGAAATAAGTGTCTTTGTAGCTTCTGAAGGGCAGAATAAATATATGAAATAAATATGCTATTTTGGCAAAATAAGAAAAATTTACACATCTTCATGCTGTTCAAAAGTTTTCACCCCTGGCTCTTAATGCATATTTGTTTCCCTTTTGAAGCATCAGTGAGCATTCAAACCTTCTGTAATGGTTGCATATGAGTCCCTCAGTTGTCCTCAGTGTGAAAAGATGTATCTCAAAATCAGTTGTTGTTGGAAAGGGTTCAAATACACAAAAATGCTGAAAAAACACAGAATTTGTGGGACCTGAAGGATTTTTTTTTGAAGAACAGCGGGCAGTTTAACTGTTCAGGACAAACAAGGGACTCTTGAATAACACTATCACTAAACAAAAAAAAAAAAAAACACAGCTGTGGATAATTCAGGTATAACAACACAGTATTAAGATATGTAACTTTTGAACTGCGTCATTTTTACTTTATATTTAACTAATTAAACACTTTTTTTAATTGTAAAAATAAATAATTATATATAATTTATTTTAAATAATCTGTTTTTGTTTTGGTTCAGATGGAAAAGTGTTTTGAAGTAACACTTCAACTTTAATCATTTTTTTCTCCTGAGGGAAACCTTCATTCGTGTGTTTCTTACTGGTCAGATTTGCCAGTATACCTTTTCTCTGCAAAACTGTCCTCTGAGAAGTCATCCTTGGTTTAGGGGACATTTTCCAGAGCTGACATTCATATGTATAAACTGGCATGCCTACGTTAGGAACCAATAAGGACTGTTGATCTCCATACTCTTCCCTGTGGGGGAGGGATGTGTGTATTTACTCGGGGCCTGTCCCAGGTGCTATAGGACCCCTCCGGATTAGATCAGGACTGGGTAACTCCTCTTACCTCACACACAGTCATCAGTGAGCACCCCACCCCCAGACACACAGCAACAGACCAGAAAGGGAGGATAAATTCCCCTGCTATCCCTCAGTCACTTTTAATCTGAGCACAGGAAAGAAGTGATAAATGTGAAGGAAATGCACCTTTGAATGAGTCAAAGGTGCATGTTTTTCATCTGATTCCACCATTCTGGATTGCTGTGACTTGTTTAAAAACAACTGTATAACTTTTTACATCTAGGACAAGAGATGGTGGGCCTGGCTGCCTCCTCAGCAGCTGTTTCTGGTAGGTGTTTTGTTACTAGCATGTTTGTCTTTTTTCCTTGGGAACTAGATAATTGTATTATCGAAGAGTTCTCGCATTTGTCTGAATGATTTCCGTGAAGTGAAACCTATTGATTAGTTTTAGCTAAATCTAGTCGTTCCATCTTGAATTAAGCATAATAAATGTACTAGTATTTGTAGCTGTATTTAGACATCTCAGTTGTTGAGTTTGTGTATTGATTTATGAGTAAATCTAGAGTAGCATCACACTCATAAAACTGTACAAGTTTTAACAGGTGTTGTTTTTGTTGTCTAAGCAAAATATGCTTGTAAAACAAGATCTCACCAAGGTGTTTAGAGCATTCTTGAGGATTGCTGAGGTTTTCACAAAAGAGTATACATTACTATCTCTGGTAGGCATCTTAAAGCTCTTTGGCTGCACTTTTAATGAGGTGAGGAATGTTTCCTCGCTTTGCGGCAATGTGTGAGGTGCTGAGTGCTAAAGCACTGGTGCAGTTCTGGGAAAACACCCCATTGTCCTCTAAAAACACAGCTTTCAACACCAACTTTACATTCCTCAACATGGCTTTTAGCTTATGTTGAAACAATACGACTGTCAGTAAAGTACTTCCAAGTGAGCGAGAAAGAAAAATAGATTATCAACCCTGATTACCCTGAGAGATCTTGCAGACAAAGATGAATACATCTCGCAGGGGTCGATCCAAAAGAAAGCAACAAACACCCCTGCCATCAGGAGAACCTGCAGGATAACCAGATTCGGCTTTGAGGACCGGTGTGGATTTCTGTGTTCCCACTATGCTGTTTTGATGTGGTATTATCAGAGAGGGCCACATGTGCGGCTCTCTGGAGGGGAGTGGGCACGTAGCCCCGTGTTGTGCTTGGCTTTGGAAATGACCCTCCACAGGTGCGGCTTAAGATAAAGAGAAGCGCAAATGTGTTTGATCTCATGTAAAAGCGTATCTCTGTAGGAATCATATATGCTTCGCTGCGCTCATGTTGGTTTTAGCTGGTCCTAACGGCCCTCAGAAGACTTTTGGTTCATTATGATTTCCAAATCTTATTTGGAACCTCACCTGACTCTTGTGATCTTTATGGGAAATGCACCAAAACAAAGTAAATGCTGCACATATGTTTCAGTTACAGCATCATTTTGCAGTTTTTTGCAGATCAAGTCATTGTAGAACAAGTGTTGGTTGAATAAAACTAAACATGGTTTTTAGCTAAGTTTACCACGTTTCCTAGCTTGACTATGAACGCATGTTATGTTTTGGAAGCTGGTGTCTATACTGCATTGCTTAAAGTTATAGTGCACCCAAAAAGGACAATTCTGTCATTAATTACTCACCCTCATGTCGTTCCAAAGCCATAAGACCTTTGTTCATCTTTTGAACACAAATTAAGATATTTTTGATGAAATCCGAGAGCTTTCTGACCTTGCATAGACGGCAATGAAACAACCACGTTCAAGAACAAGAAAGGTAGTTCATCGTCTGTATGTTCTGGTTCAAATAAGTAAGGCTGGGCAAAAAATTGCAAGTCAAAATCTTCAGACTTTTTTTACGAAGATATCAGAATGCCAGCTTTACACACATATTGGTACTCTCGTGAACGCGCAATCGAAGACTGACACGAAAGAGAAGAAATCATTGAATAAAGTTTTTTTTGTTGTTTTCTTTGCGCACAAAATGTATTCTCATAGCTTCATAAAATTAAAGTTGAACTACTGATGTCACATTGACTATTTTAACAATGCCCTTACTACCTTTCTGGACCTTAAACATGGTAGTTGTGTTGCAGTCTGTGCAGGGTGAGAAAGCTCTTGGATTGCATCAAAAATATCTTCATTTGTGTTCCAAAGGGGAACGAAGGTCTTACTGAACTTCGGAACAACAAAAATATTGTTTATTGTTAATTCTTTTAATTCTTAAATCTTTTTGTAAAATACTATCACTGTTAGAAAAATAAGGAAAGCTGTCTTTGGGGTGGTACCTTTTCAACAGGTACAACTTTGTATCATTAAGGTACTAATATGTACACTTGAGGTACTGATATGTACCTTTTAAGGTACTTATTTGCAAGCTTTAGGGGTATATAAGGTACAAAAGTGTACCTTTTGAAAGGGTACCACCCTAATGACAACTTTTGTACCTTTTTTCTGCGATGCCAAAAAAATAGTGCTAGTAAGCCTTTACTGGCCCTGTTACACCAGGCAGACCAGCATCAAACTAGCAGTAACTACCAAGTGTTTCTCTGCTTTAATGAAGCCTCTTCTGTAATTCTTTGTGTCATTTCAGTTACTATTAGATCATCAGCTTGGCTTACACATGTGCTTTTATGTACAGCTAACACATTTATTATGCTGACTCTTCACACTGCTTTGAATGGCTTGTGTTACTCCACACAACTGGTGTTAACACTAAATTCTTCAAATAATTTGCCAAGTGGGCACATGTAGCATATTTGGGCACTTGCAACCAAGTCTCCTGGAGAAGGTCATGTTAAGGGCAACACGCAAAGTTAAACTCAGCCTTTTTGTGATTACAAGGGCCTTGTGTCAACAAGTCTGAATAGAGAACCACTCAGACTTACACACCGGTGGGAGTGCCTGTAAGGCAGCTGGGGACACGATAAAAGGAAGTGAGATGTTTTGCAGTACATTAGTCAATAACAAAGTTTCTGCAACTGTGGTGAATCAAAGAAGAAGAAAAAAACACTCTTGTCAAAGCAGCAGTCCGCTGACCCAAATTTCAGATGAGTAATTTCTGTACATGTGGGTGTAAGAATGTGTTTGTGTGAATTAGCGTATTTGTATTTCTTTGTGACTTTTAAACTCCTCACCTTCCCCATGGAGAGATGTGATGCTGAAGCGTTTTGACATTTTCTGGACCACAGCACAATCTAACTAGAAGCACATCATTCATTAAGGTTTCTCATGGGGATGTAGAAGAGGGTGGTGGCCACTGAGTGAAGCACGAAAAATACAGAGAGAGAAGAGAGGCTGACCATACCGTCACACATTTTTCTATACTTGAAAAATCCTGAACGTGCTTATGCCAGAATATCTTACACAGCTTGGAAAAGCTTCCAAGATGCCCATTGTGGGAACATGCTGGTTAAGCTGGTTATTGTTGAAATTGGAGTGTAGCCATGGTAAACCAGCATGAATGTGCAGAAAACAGATATATCTATTACTGGAAAACAGATGGTTTGAACAGGGGTGAGAGTCAGCCCATACAATATAATATCTACAGTTGAAGTCAAAAGTTTTTCCTTCTGGAGCATCAGTGAGCGTCTGAATCTTCTGTAATAGTTGCATATGAGTCCCTCAGTTGTCCTCAGTGTGAAAAGACGGATCTCAAAATCATACAGTCATTGTTGGACAAACAAGGACTCATGAACAACTATCACAAAAAAAAAAAAACACAAGCTTATGTAAAATTTTTAACAGGGTAATTTTTATAAATTCAACTACTATTTTCTCTTGTGGACTTGTGGATGTCTTTTATGTAAATATCTTATTTATGCCAGTACTAAATAAAAAATAACATGCATTTTGTATGATTCCTCTTATTTTGGTAAAATAATAAACATTTTGCAGATTCTGCAAGGTGTATATAAACTTTTGACCCTCTGTCCCAGTTTAGTGTATAATTATTTAAAAATATCTGTGTGAAATGTTACTTGAGCACTAATTCACCATATTAGATTGATTTCTGAAGGATCGTGTCATCAGGCTTTAGTAATGGCTGCTAAAAATTTGGCTTTGCCATCACAGGAATGAATTGCATTTTAAAATGTATTCACATAGAAAAAAGGTTTCAAATGCAAAAGTATATAGCTCAGTCTAAGATAGCATTTTAGTTAAATTTCCATCCATCCATATCCTTTTTTGTCACTTCAGCATTTTTCTCTCTGCTTTTGAAGGAATTCCATATTTTAATACATTACTCGTGGAGTATCTGACAGCTGAAGCTGATCTGAGTCTTGACCCACCACACCTGTTAATATCAGTACTGAGCCCAGAGGCCCTGAGGTGGATACTTTGGCTCAGCTGACCCTCTGTCCAAGCCAGATTGTCCAGCTGTGTGATGGACATGGATGATCAGCCCTGTTCACACTCCTTCTCTCTCCAGCCTTCTGCTCGTGATCAGTGTGGTTGCACTGTTGACCATGAGCTCATACCCACTGGGACAGGAGGTGTTCACATGGCTTGATTACTTTCCTTGAACAAAACAGTCAGATTCCTTCCAAATCAGCAAACCTCCTGCCCGGGCACACACTGCCTAGGGTCGCTGACGAATCTGCTTTTTATTGTTCCCTGCTGTTTTTTCATCCTTCAAAACATATTTGCAGTCCAGGTTTTTGGTTACATGTTTTTACTAATTTGCTGACAGTGCATTTGTTTAAACTCAAACACTCAGCATTAGTAGTAGCGGCTCATTAGTAATGGGTTTGGGAGAGAAAATGGTGCGTAACACTGTGAGCTTCAGTTTGGGGGCGGCGGAATCTGTTGAGATATCCTATGTTCCTCAACCCACCTCCTTCAGATTAAAGCTCCCCATGCAGGCTCACAGCAATGTCATTGAGTCCTTTTCTCTACATAATCTAGATGTAAGAGACCAGAGGTTAACCCACTGTCTTAACTTGTCTTGAGGGAGTTTAGATGTCAGACTTTGAATGTATTTATTGGGCTTGGCCCCTCCTCTGATGCTCTCTGTGAGCTTGCTAGGTGGGATGGGAAGCTCGCCATAGATCAGAGGGTACATCTTTGACTCTACACAGGGGTTTTTGGTTTCTCCAGCAGGGCGGTTTTCATCCCACAGAGACCTGGAAGAGAGCTTGAGAGTCCCAGCATGAAGTTTTGAGCTCCAAACCTGTTCCAATTTATAATTCTGCTGACCCGTCATCATCCCCCTGCCCATAACTCATATTGTCTGCTGACATGTGTGTCCATACTGAAGACACCCTGTGGAATATAATGTTACAAAGAACCATGCATCTAGATCCATTCTGATTCAGTCATCTTAGCTTTACAAGATTTCGAAAGTCAGAGACTGATGATTAATGATGAAGACCTGAGTTGATCTCAAGCTCACTATCCCCTCTCCTCAAAAGTACCCAGAAACAGAGTTAGGGTCACAAAGTTCTTAGGGTTGCATTTGGCTCTAAAATGACTTGGACACTTGTTTTCACTTGTTGCTTGTTCATGCTGACAGGTTGATGGTTGGTCTAATTAATCTGTTGTTTTGACAAAAACTGACAGTTGTATAGTCTGGTTTCTATCGACCTCTAACCCTGAGCTTTGACCTTCAGCGATGGAGCTCTTGGTGACGGAGTTGAATGTGCTGTTGAAGCTGTTGGACCATGAGACCCTGAGTTGTGCTACAGAAGAGAAGAAAACAGCTGTGAGGAACCTTCTCAGACAACTTCAGCCCTCAGGTAAATACCTAATATTGGTGTCTAATGGTTATCATCTGGTCCAAGCTTAGTGGTCTTTAGTGGTCTACCAGACCATGTACAGTTGAAGTCAAAAGTTTACACACACCTTGCGGAATCTGCAAAATGTTAATTATTTTACCAAAATAAGAGGGATCATACAAAAGGCATGTTATTTTTTATTTAGTACTGACATGAATAAGATATTTCACATAAAAATGTTTACATATAGTCCACAAGAAAAAATAGTAGTGGAATTTATAAAAATGACCCTGTTCCAAAGTTTACATACACTTGATTCTTAATACTGTGTTTTTACCTGAATGATCCACAACATCCATGTGTCCCTTGTTTGTCCTGAACAGTTAAACTGCCCGCTGTTCTTCAAAAAAAATCCTTCAGGTCCCACAAATTCTGTTTGTTTGTTTGTTTGTTTGTTTGTTTGTTTGTTTGTTTTTAGCATTTTTGTGCATTTGAACTCTTTCCAACAATGACTGTATAATTATAAGATCCATCTTCACACTGAGGACAACTGAGGGACTCATATGCAACTATAACAGAAGGTTTAAACGCTCACTGATGCTCCGAAAGGAAACAATGCATTAAGACCCAGGGGGTGAACATTTTTTGATGATCAAGGTAACTTTCACTTATTTTGGGAACCATATAAGTATCTTCTATAGCTTCTGAAGAGCAGTATTAAATAAAAAAAAATATATTTAGGCAAAATAAGAAAAATTTACTCATCTTCATTGTGTTTAAAGGTTTACACCCCTGGCTCTTAATGCATTGTTTTTACTTCTGGAGCATCAGTGAGCATTTTAACCTTCTGTAATAGTTGCATATGAGTCCCTCGTTGTCCTCAGTGTAAAAAGATGGATTTCAAAATCATACAGTCATTGCTGGAAATGGTTCAAAATGCACAAAAATGCTAAAAAACAAAAAAACAAACAAGGGACTCATGAACAACTATCACTAAACAAAAAAACACAGCTGTGGATCATTCAGGTAAGAACACAGTATTAAGAATCAAGTGTATGTAAACTTTTGAAAGGGCTCATTTTTATAAATTTGACTATTATTTTCTCTTGTGGATGTATTTTATGAGAAATATCCTATTCATGTCAGTACTAAATAAAAAATAACATGCATTTTGTATGATCCCTCTTATTTTTGTAAAATAATTAACATTTAGCAGATTCTGCAAGGTGTACGTAAACTTTTGACTTCAACTGTATGTCTAGCAATGTTCCTGGAAAGCTACCTTCTTGCAGAACTTAACTCTAACCCCAATTAAACACCCTTTTCTCCCTCCAAAAAGCTTGGTCAGCTTAGTTAGATCTGATAGACCACCCTGGATAAGCCTATTAGACACTGTGGTCTCATCTAATTGACCACATTGAGCAACAAACTGTTTTGTTCCAGCAGAGAACTGCACAAAAATGACAAATTAAACATCAGTCTGACAGAGAACTTATAGAAAAATGTGCTTGAGACAAATTAGACAAAGAAAAAAACCCTTGGACCAAAAAGTGACAAGACCGGGGGATAAACATCAGCGTGATGAGGCCTTGTTTTTCTCCTAAATGAGACTGAAAAAGCTTTTGGCAGCTGTCCTACATACATACATACGTTCTTTCCTCATCTCATCTCATTCTTTGCAGTCACTGGAAAAGACTATATGTACATGAACACCTCAGTATACAGAAACGGCACCAGCTTTGTTGAATCCCTTTTTGATACGTTCGGTAAGTGGAGAACATCTATGAGACTTACGTCTCCAATGTTTTGGAATATTACGCTCATAAATGTGTTTTCACATTTTTACAGATTGTGACCTCGGGGATCTGAAAGTTGAAATAGAGGATCAGAAAAAAGAGCCAGAGACAAAACACACCGACCACACTGTCCCCAAACCAGTAAGAAATCTTCTCTCAGAGGCTTACCCATAATGCTCTGCTCTTAAGACCCATCGCTAATATATAGTGGATCATTAACCCTGATGTCAGTGTGTAATAAGGGCTGTGCTCTGCTACGGTGAGATACGACAGGAAGATTAATCATGCTGCAGTGAAACCTGCACGCGCAGAGCCAGGTTGTTATCTTAAAGTCACGTCACCATCACTGAAGTCTCCATAGATCCTATCCGTTATTAAGACAGCACAGTCTTCCAGGAGTCAGATTTTTCATTGAGTGTGTCAGTGTGTTTGTGTGCCATTATTAGCACAATAGTCCTCGATGGCCAGTATCTGATGTATTTCTCAGCCGTCATCCATGTGGCATGTGGGTTTGGCTTTTGATTGGATGCAGCGGTCACATATCATTTGTTATTAGAGTAACTTGCCGAGTGGTGGAACGGAGCCACATAGCTTTGCGAAATTGTGAGGACTCACTGAAAAGCAGATGTTAAGTGTGAACTAATGTGATGGGGCAGACAGATGGACTAAGTCATTGTTTGCCACATATTTTGGACCAGAGCACAGCGGACTCGCCTCCCCCCCTGCCCAACACACCACCTCCAGAGGATTACTATGAAGAGGCCGTGCCACTCAGCCCTGGAAAGATGCCAGAATATATCACCAGCCGCAGTGAGTCTTGTTGCTGTATTTCCGTTGCTTAGAAAACATGGCACGGTCTATAAAAATTCCTATACATAAAATAACTTGGAGAGTGATGTTACAACTTTGTGCTCTTTCCAAAGTCAAAGCACTGATGACAGATCTTCCCATTATTTACGTGAACCACTTGAATTCAAAGTGAATAGCAGTTTTTAACCCATTTGCTACTATAATGGGACACATTTGCAGATGAAACTGTATATTCAAGAAGGAAAAATCCATAAGGAATTGACTGGATTGTTAAAATGTGAACATTACATACCAGAGTAGAGCTTTATTGATTGTGAAGTTACAAAATAATGATTAAAGGGGACATCCAATGCAAAATTTACTTTTAAATGGTGTTTGCATATAAATGTGTTTTAGCAGTGTGATCACAACCACACTACAATGATAAAAATGCATTCAATCCTATTTTTTTTAATCCCCAAAAACATAAACCTGTCTCCGTTATAAAGCCGTTTTGATTTTTTGAGCAGTATGATGTCATACTGCTTAGGCCCCGCCCACGACCACTGATTTGACTGTCCTATATTTGCATATTTCCACCCTCAGTCAATTGTACGCTGTTAGTCATTTTCTCCATGCTCGAGCAGCTGTAGCAGCAAAAATGTCTTGTAAGCAATGCAGGTATTTTGTTATTGAATGTAAAAGTGAAAATAAGAGTCTTTACTTCCTCTCGAAATGTGAGCAACTAAGGACGCAGTGGATTAGTTTTATTTTTAATGGTAACGCGCCACCGAATACAAAAAAAAAACAGAAAAGAGGGGTGGGTGGGGTGAGCAGTACCTCATTATCATTTAAAGAGTCATGCACCGAAACGGCTCGCTGTGAACAGAGGTGTTTTTGACAAGGTAAAAACCATTGAGGAATTTTAACCAAATTTTTAATTAACCCTAAAGAATCATACCAACTTGTTTTTTTTTGTGTCTGGAACAGACTGTACAATGAATTGTTTAAAATAATAACTAGAATAGGCATTAGGAAAGTAAATGGGGTCAAAAATAGACTTTTTGTTCCATTGACTTTGACATTGAATTCAGTTGTATGCAAGAGACTGGAAACACATGCTCATGTGAAGATGTTTGCTTAACTCTGACCTGCAGATTTAGAGTTTTTTGTTGGCAGGTGCAAGATATAAATACAGTCAGCAAAGAGAAGGATTTCCCACTTGTCCAAGACGAAGTCCATGAAATGTTAGTTTCCGTGTCTTTGACACAGAGTCTGTTCAAGAGTCAAGACCAAGTCCATGAAATGTTCGTTTTCGAGTCTTTAAAGGATTAGTTTACTTGCAGAATTAAAATTTCCTTATAACTTACTCACCCCTAAGTCATCCAAGATGTTCATGTCTTTCTTCAGTCGAAAAGAAATTAAGGTTTTTGAGTAAACCATTCCAGGATTTTTTTCCACATAGTGGACTTGAATGGTGACCAAAGGGTTGAAGATCCAAACTGCAGTTTCTATGCAGCTTCAAAGGGCTCTACATGACCCCAGCCAAGGAATAAAGCAAAATGATTGCCCATTTTCTATTTTAACCACAAATGCTTATCTTGCGCTAGCTCGATCTCACGCATTACATAATCACACATGTGTGACGTAGGCAGAAGTACCGATCCAGTGTTTACAAAGTGAATGTGCAAAGAAAGTCAAACGTCCTTTACAAAAAAGGTAAAACAACAATATTGGATGATGAGAAAATGAGATGGTGTTTTTCACCCTACCCTACCTTCTTGAATCAAAGTACAGTGACGAAGAACTAACAGCATTTGACTTTTCCAGTGTGATTATGCAATGCGTGAAAATGATCATTTGTGGTTAAAAAGTATGCATTTTAAGAAAATAACCGATTGGTTCACTAGATAAGACGCTTATTCCTCGGCTGGGGACATATAGAGCCCTTTGAAACTGCATCGAAACTGCAGTTTGGACCTTCAACCCGTTGGCCACCATTGAAGTCCATTATATGGAGAAAATTCCTGAAATGTTTTTTCTCAAAAACCGTAATTTCATTGCGACTGAAGAATGAAAGACATGAACATCTTGAATGACATGCAAGTGAGCAAACTATCAGGAAATTTTCATTCTGGAAGTAAACTTCTCCTTTAAGACAGAGCCCGGTCTTAAATACTATTATTCTTCAAATAAAGCAATAGCAGTTTAATAATGATGCTAAAAGAAAACTCCAGTTCATTCAAGAAATTCAGTGAGAAGATGATAAGAGATGTCAGTTAGTTCATGCACGTTGCCATGCAACTTTCTGGCAAAAGCTTTTACTTTGTGTCCTTTCACAAAGCCAGCTTTTTTTCTTTGCACTGCAGGTCACTCTTGCCAAAAACTAGCAAGCTTATATTTTTGCCACACAATATGTGCCATTATGCATCTCTCTTATATCCCCAGGCAGTTCCAGTCCTCCTAATTCCATTGAAGATGGATATTACGAAGATGCTGAGAACAATTACCCAACAACGCAAGTGAACGGACGACGCAAAAACTCCTGTAAGCGGGAAAAACCCTGATGTTATAAATAGCAATGTCATTTCTTATTAGTATTAGTATGTCATTACTCCTCCTGCAGATAATGACTCGGATGCCTTAAGCAGTTCTTATGAGTCATATGACGAGGAAGAAGAAGAGAAAGGCCAGCGTTTGACGCACCAGTGGCCCTCAGAGGAGAACTCGATGGCCCCAGTGAGAGACTGCCATATCTGTGCCTTCCTGCTGAGGAAGAAACGCTTCGGCCAGTGGGCCAAACAGCTCACTGTCATCCGCGAAAACAGACTCCAGGTGAGCTACCAACAGCCCTGAGGGATAAAAATGAGCCTTCTCGTGCTATTATGATACATGGAAACCTCTGAATCTTCTTTTATAGTGCTATAAAAGCTCTAAAGACCAGTCGCCCTACACAGACATACCACTCAGCCTTTGCACCGTCATCTACGTTCCCAAAGATGGCCGGAGGAAGAAGCACGAGCTCAGATTCTCTCTTCCCGGCGGGGAGGCTCTGGTGTTAGCCGTGCAGAGCAAGGAGCAAGCTGAGAAATGGCTCCAAGTAAACACAGTCCCTCACTCGCTTGCACGCACACTTGGATATCCATCCATTATACATACACACAATAGACGTATCCTATTGCCATAAACAATATTGCAGAAGAGGAAATAGCTTTTGTAATAGGGACCCTCTGTGTGATGGACCATGTTTACACTTGTAGGAAACCACTGATGTGTGTGTATCTTTGTGTGATTACAGGTGGTGCGTGATGTTACAGGTCAGGGGAATGGGTTGGACAGTCCATCATCTCCCATGATTCCTAGGAAGATTGAACTGGATAAGGTGGGATTCCAGCACACATTTGTTCATTTATGACTCCTGTGCATCTCATCTTTATTACTGACATGTAAAGCGTGCCAGTGATGGATTGGAGGAAACTTTAGGGATACGCTTTCTGTAAAATGTGGTCTCATTGTGACTATGCACCTCTCAATGTACCTTCGCATTACGATATTTGACTCCTAAAAGTGATTTACAGGGGAATTTTGTTTTTACCTTTGTAATGGCATTTTTGGCAAATCTTTTAAGTCAATTTTTTTAAGCTTTTTAACATTTCTAATAAAAAAAAAACAGAATAAGAACAAGTTACCAAACAAATGAAATCAGTATTAACAAAATGTATTTTATACTATAGAGGTGGCATAGAAAAAAAATTTCTATGGCTC
This sequence comes from Garra rufa, assembly GCF_049309525.1. Taxonomy (NCBI): domain Eukaryota; kingdom Metazoa; phylum Chordata; class Actinopteri; order Cypriniformes; family Cyprinidae; genus Garra; species Garra rufa. The sequence goes on from NC_133376.1 coordinate 31,027,012, forward strand.
AGTTGTGACTTGTTTCAGACCATTTTTGATGATGAAATAGAGCAAAATAAGGCAATAGTGTTATAGTCAGACAATGTAAGTCACTTAATATTAACTTCCTGTTTATTTAACTGTTGTATTAAATCAATATCTCATTTACAAACTCCCTTAAAAATCATTAAAAGCTGTCACTCATCTTAGTTCATCGCAATCTCAAAAAGTCTCTACACTGCACAATGATTTATGAGATATGTCCTTGATACATTACTTAACATTGCAAAAACACGTAGAAACCTATAAAGCTCCCCTCAGCGTAAACACAAATATGCTGATTGGGTCAGTTGCACATGGTGCTCCTAAATATTTTTTCATGGTTGCACACGGTAGTTTTAAGTCGCAAATGCGACTGAAATGGTCGCACTGCAGAGCCCTGCATAAGATACTTTGTTTTTGATAAATTTTTACTGACCTCTGACTTTTAAACAGTAGTGCATATAAATTGTTGTTCTAAATGGATGCGAGTCTGTCCTCTGTCATTGTGTGTAATTACATCCCCAGTGCTGCTGTGAATGCGGGTCTGTGTGTGTAAACAGACTGACAGCATTTAAATGTTCTGGGCTCACACTCCATCTGCTTTAATTAAAAGGTGTCAAGCTCAGGGTGGTAAATTATGTCAGAGCAGCTTTAAATAATGTGTTGAGTTTAAGGGACCTGTTGTGAGGGGCAAAATCATAGGGAATGTTATGATGTGTATGTGTTTGTATGTCAGGAAACACATTTTATCTGAATTTAGCAGTTGGTTTTGAAAGGTAGACTGTGTTGGGAGTGTGTTTCCTGTCTGAACTCTGTTGCTGTAGCTGTCTGGCCACAACAGCACCCTGTTCCTGCACCTAGTTTTCGATAATCTACATATGTTATTTTACAGTATTGGTCATATAATAGTTATATTTTGTTGAAAATTTTTTGTTTGATCTGACTGTGATGTTTTCTCTGTAGTGCTGTTCTTCAGAGAAGCAAACCTCAGACTCTGACAGTATGCCAAGTGGAGAAAGTGCTCGCGATGGACGGGAAAATGGTGAGATCTTCAGTTTATTCTTCTCTGATTACACATTTGGCTTTGATTTGTTTCCTTTTTTTCTAATCTGACTTACAGTTCTTCTGTCTTTCTCTTTATTAGTGTTGTTTGCTAAGGCAAGTATTACTATTGCTCATATTCAGCAACTGCATAGCAGCACCCTGGGAACTACCTAAAACACCCAAATCATTCACATAGTAATCCATTAAAAATCCCTCAGAACACCTCATCAAAAAACACAACAGCTCAGAGAGCTTTAAAAACCACATAGAAAGTCTCTCCCTGTGAGAAAAAAACACCCAAAACACCCTAGAAACTGCATAGAAAATCAGAGCACTTAATCAACTACACAACAACTCCGAAAGCCTTAGAGAGTAAATAGAAACTCCCTCATTGTGAAAAGAACACAAGAAACACTTTATAAACTGCATAGCAACACCATGGAAACCATCCAAAACACCCTAGAAACCACATAGCAACGTGTGAAAAACCACTCAGAACACTTTATTAACTGCACAACAATTCAGAATGACTTAGAAACCACATAGCAACTTCCTCACTGTGAGTACAAACACTCATAAAACCTTAGAAACTGCATGGCAACACCCTGGCAACCATCTATAACACCCCAAAAACCACACAGCAATGTGTTAAAAATTGCTCAGAACACTTTATCAACAACACAAGAACTTAGAAAGCCTGACAAACCACATTGCAACTCCCCCACTATGTGAAAAACGCCAATAACACCTTAGAAAATAGCATAGCAACACCCTGGCAACCATCCAAAACACCCTATAAACCAGGGGTCACCAAATCTGGACCTCAAGATCCATTTTCCTGCAGAGTTTAGCTCTTACCCTAATCAAACACACCTGAGCATGCTAATCAAGGTCTTCAGGATCATTAGAGAATAACAGGTAGGTGAGTGTGATCAGGGTTGGAGCTAAACTCTGCAGCGCATTGGACATCCAGGGTAAGATTTGGGGAACCCTGCTGTAAACCAAATAGCAACATGTTAAAACCACTCAGAACCACTAATCAACAACTCAGAAAGCCTTAGAAACCACATAGCAACTCCCTCATTATCAGAAAAACACCAGTAACACCTTAGAAAACTGTAAAGCAACACCCTGGCGACCAACCAAAACACACTAGAAACCACATGGCAATGTGTTAAGAAACTCTTAGAACACCTTATCAACAACACAAGAACTTAGAAAGCCTGAGAAGCCACATAGCAACTTCCCCACTATGTGAAAAACACCAGTAACACCTTAGAAATAGCATAGCAACACCCTGGCAACCATCCAAAACACCCTATAAACCACATAGCAACATGTTAAAACCACTCAGAACCACTAATCAACAACTCAGAAAGCCTAAGAAACTACATAGCAACTACCTTACTATGAGAAAAACACCAATAAAGCCTTAAAAACTGCATAGCAACACCCTTGCAATGATCCAAACACTTTAGCAACCACATAGCAATGTGTAAAAAAAACACTCAGAACACCTTATCAACAACACAGCTCAAAAAGTCTAAGAAACCACATAGTGACTCTCTCAGTGTTAGAAAAGAAACATTACATCTTAGAAACCGTATAGCAACACCCTGGCAACTATCCAAACACCCTAGAAACCACATAGAAATGTGTTAAAAACATTCAGAGCACCTTATTAACAACACAACAACTCAGAAACCCTTAGAAACTATGGAGGAACTACCTCACTGTGAGTAAAAACACCCATAACACCTTAAAAACTGCATAGCAACACCCTGGCAACAATCCAAAACACCCTAGCAACCACATAGTAATGTGTAAAAAAACACTCAGAACACCTTATCAACAACACAGCTCAAAAAGTCTAAGAAACCACATAGTGACTCTCTCAGTGTTAGAAAAGAAACATTACATCTTAAAAACCGTATAGCAACACCCTGGCAACTATCCAAACACTCTAGAAACCACATAGAAATGTGTTAAAAACATTCAGAGCACCTTATTAACAACACAACAACTCAGAAACCCTTAGAAACTATGGAGGAACTACCTCACTGTGAGTAAAAACACCCATAACACCTTAAAAACTGCATAGCAACACCCTGGCAACAATCCAAAACACCCTAGCAACCACATAGTAATGTGTAAAAAAACACTCAGAACACCTTATCAACAACACAACTCAGAAAGTCTTAGAAACCACATAGTGACTCCATCATTGTTAGAAAAAACCCATAACATATTAGAAACTGCATAGCAACACCCTGGCAACTGTCCAAAACACCCAAGAAATCACATAGGAATGTGTAAGAAACCAACCAGAACACCACATCAATATCACAACTATAAAAGCCTTAGAAACCACATAGTGACTCCTTCATTGAAAGAAAAAAAACATCTTAAAAATGCATAGCAACACCCTGGCAACCACTCAAAACATCAATATCATTGCGTTTTTGTTGGCAAGAAACACTCACAATTTCTTCTGAATGTAAAAATATTGTTTCTCAATTTTCTTCCCTCTATCTCTCAGACACGCACTGTATTCTTTTTTTTTTTTTCCCTGAGCTTTGTCACAGGCGCACTATTAGCAATCAGGAAGTCTTTATGCAGGATGTTGATTGTTTATGGTTATCATTGTTTGGACCAGTGAAAGTCTTTATTAGCTTTGGCCTAATTTCGCAGATTGTGTCTGTAGACCCTGGTGAAAAAACCAGCTAAAACCAGCCTAGGCTGGTTGGCTGGTTTTAGCTGGTCAACCAGCCTGGTTTTAGCTGGTCATAGCTGGGAGGCAGGCTGGTTTTAGAGGGGTTTTGGCCATTTTTCCAGCCTGGCCAGGCTGGTCAGGCTGGTCTTAGCTGGTCAGGCTGGGAAACCACCAGCTAAAACCAGCCTGACCAGCCTGGCCAGGCTGGGAGACCAGCTAAAACCAGCCATTTCCAGCTTAAACCAGCTAAGACCAGCCAACCAGCCTAGGCTGGTTTTAGCTGGTTTTTTCAGCAGGGGACCAAACATATCTTTGCATTTTACTGAACCATCAACCGTGTGTTTACAGGTAAACCCAAGCGAGGTGCACTGTCAGAGCTAACGGGCACCGTAAGCCGAGCCGCAGGGAGAAAGATCACAAGAATTATCAGTTTCTCCAAGAGAAAGCCTCCACTGCCAGGAGACGCCCGCACATCACTCGACCAGGATCCTCGGTGTGGTAGGAGACCCATTTTTCCCTTTCTCGGATTACAATACCCATGACTCTCTCCACCTGTTATTTTCAACTTCTCTTTCTTAGCCTTTGATGTCAGACAGTGAAGCGGAATAAATCTACACCATGAAACCGAGTTGGGCGTACTGTAATAATTGCTGTAATTCTTTGTGTGTGTGTTAGGTTATGTAGGAGTGCTGTTAAATCAGTGCTGGAAGGAACACTGGTGTCGTGTGCGGGCCGGATTTCTTTACCTTTACCATGAAAAGGGAGAACAGCGGGTCCCACATACCACTGTAACTCTAAAGGGATGCGAGGTTGTCCCAGGCCTCGGGCCCAAGCACCCCTTTGCCCTGAGGATATTGAAAGGAGGTTCAGAGCTGACAGCTTTAGAGGTACTAAATGTTTTATGCAACATTTTTATAGCAGTTTTTATAAAGCTGTATTTTGGCAGTTGGAAAACATGCTACAAGAAAATTGATTCTTGTTTTTTTTTTTTTTAATTTGTTTTTTATTTCCAAATCTGAGTTTATGTCTGTGTGTGCTACCGTATATTTTGTCTCCGGCTCTGTTTGTGCTTGTAGCTCATGTTTGTTCCTGTGTGTGTTTGTTGTGTTAGGCAAGTTGTTCGGAGGACATGGGCCGCTGGCTGGGAGTCTTGTTGGCAGAAACCGGTTCTTCTGCTGACCCAGAGTCCCTACATTATGACTATGTAGATGTGGAAACTATTGCCAACATCCGTACTGCTGCCCGTCACTCTTTCTTGTGAGTTGAGGGTTAAGAAGTTTTTAGATTTGGTCAACTTGTTGCTTTTGACTACCTTAACTGTTCTCGTTTCTTTTCCTGTTTATTTAGATGGGCAACCTCCACAGATTCGAGAACGTATGATGAGGTCCCTTTCGAAGCCATAGAGGTTTGTGGTCGCAGATGAACAAACATTTTGTCATGTGCTTGCACACTAATGCTTTTTACAGGCCAAATGTTTCACAACACTCCCTCCAAAACAAAACACTTCACAAAAAAGCACTTTTTATATCCACAGACTTAAATGTGAAGCACATACAGTTTGAGGTCAAAAGTTTACATCCCCCTTTCAGAATCTGCAAAATGTAAATTATTTTACTAAAACAAGAGGGATCATACAAAATGCATGTTATTGTTTGACCTGACCTAAATAAGATATTTCACATAAAAGATGTTTACATATTGTCCAAAACAGAAAATAATAGTTGAATTCATAAGAATGACCCCGTTCAAAAGTTTACATACCCTTGATTCTTAATACTGTGTTGTTACTTGAATGATCCAAAGCTGTTTTTTTTTTGTTCTTTGTTTTGTTTTGTTTAGTGATAGTTGTTCATGAGTCCATTGTTTGTCCTGAACAGTTAAACTGCCTGATGTTCTTCAGAAAAATCTTGTAGGTTTCACAAATTCTTTAGGTTTCCAGCATTTTTGTGTACAACAATGACTGCATGATTTTGAGATCAATCTTTTCACATTAAAGACAACTGAGGGACTCATATGCAACAATTACAGAAGGTTCAGATGGTCACTGATGCTCTAGAAGGAAAAACCATGCATTAAGAGCCTTTTTGTTCAAAATCTTTTGAACAAAATTGAGATTTTTCTTATTTTGCCTAATTATCATATTTTTCCATTTAGTACTGCCCTTCAGAGACTACAGAAGATAGTTACACATTTCCCAGAAGATAAAATAAGTTAAATTTACTCTGATCTTCAAATTCAAAAAGTTGTTAATGCATAGTTTTTCATTCTGGAGCATCAGTGAGCATTTGAACCTTCTGTAATAGTTGCATATGAGTATCTCAGTTGTCCTCCGTGTGAAAAGATGGATCTCAAAATCATACAGTCATTGTTGAAAAGGGTTCAAATACACAAAAATGCTGAAAAACCAAAGAATTTGTGGGACCTGAAGGATATTTGTAAAGAGCAGGACAAACAAAGGACTCATAAACAACTATCACTAAACAAAAAAAAAAACACAGCTGTGGATCATTCAGGTAAGAACACAGTATTAAGAATCAAGAGGATGTAAACTTTTGAACGGGCTCATATTTATAAATTCAATTTGTATGATCCCTTTTATTTTAATATAATAAATAACATTTTGCAGATTCTGAAAAGAGGGTGTAAACTTTTTGACCTCAACTGTAGAAAGAACTCATGTACATGCAACATAGTGAAATCATTATCTAATTTATTTGTTGTTTCAAGAAGAGTCTTCTCTGTGAGCATGGCGATTCTGTTAACCTCAGATTCAACCATAGCTTGTTTTAGAAGAGGTCAGATGTATCTTTGTGCCTTTGTGTGCGTGTGCCATGACTGGTCTTTAATGAAAGATGAGAAGTGTGTGATGAGTCTGTGTGCAGTAATCAGGGGTTAGAGCAGGTTCATTCGTCATGGCCTCTGGCCTCTGAGTGGCTTGTTAAATCCGTGCTGAACCTTCAGAAACCCGCACAGAAGCTTCAGTTCTCCATCTGTGCGTGCCTCAAATCATGTGATCAGGTTACACAATAAAAAGTAAAAAGTTTCTAACTAATCAATGTTAAAGGAGTCATGAGGGAATTTTGGTTTGACCTCTTTAATCATTTGTTGCATAGTAATATGAGGGACACAAATGGCATTGGAACCGTATGAAGCACCATACAGTACATTTGTTTATATAGACAGCATCTAACCTAGTACACTTTTTCTCTTCAGCATGAAAGTGAGAGGTTGAGGGGAGGAGCACAAACGAAACGTCGTTCTTCTTTCTCCAGCAGTGACGCAGGAAAGCCCAGTCCACAAATCACTCTAAAGCGCCATGGCTCCAGTGAGTCCCATCACACTCTGCACTGCGCTGGTTGTGCTTATAACAAACACAGCTGTTGGATTCAGCTTTGTCTTTAACATATGATGGTTTTAAGTTTTTATTAGCAGACTGCTCAACTCCATTTTGGCCATTTTGAAAATTCTTGTCACATCAAAAGCAGTCAGAATGATGTAACCTGAGCTTAACAAGACATTTTTGTGTGATCTACAGCTTTCTGCATTTTCACACATATTTTCTCACACCAGAGTGCTAAGAGCTTTGCCACCTTCCCACAGACTTCTAGGGTCTGATCTTTGACCTCTACTTGACATTTCAGACGCAAATCAATACGGGAGGTATGGGAAAACGCGAGCACAGGAGGACGCACGCCGGTACTTGAAAGAAAAAGAAGACCTGGAGAAAGAAATAGACGGTATCAGAAGTGCACTGGTCTCATTGCGGAATAAAAAACGAGAGGCAAAAGAGAAGATGAAGGGTGCAACGGGTGAGAAAACAAGCTTTTCTGTCTATTCAATGAGATATTCAGTCACACTTTCAAAATATTCAAACACAAACGCTTTTAATTTAATATTTTAGTAATAATAATAGTTCATCAATTTTAATTTGTGAAAAATCACAATCTTTTGTGTGCACTAGGCTTACTTAAAGGATTAGTTCACTTCCAGAATAAAAATTTCCTGATAATTTACCCACCCCCATGTCATCCAAGATGTTTATGTCTTTCTGAGGAAAACCTTCCAGGATTTTTCGTCATATAGTGGACTTAAACAGTGGCCAACGGGTTGAAGGTCCAAATTGCAGTTTCAATGCAGCTTAAAGGGCTCTGTGTGATCCCAGCCAAGGAATAAGGGTCTTATCTAGCGTAACAATTGTCCATTTTCTAAAAAAAAAATGTATATACCGTTATTAACCACAAATGCAGAAGTATGGACCCAGTGTTTACAAAGTGATCATGCAAAGAAAGTCACACTCCCTTTACAAAAAAAGGTAAAATAACGATGCCGGACAATTAGATAAGACCTTTATTTCTCTGCTTTGATCGTGTAGAGCCCTTTGAAGCTGCATTAAAACTGTTATTTGGACCTTCAACCTGTTGACCACTGTTGATGTCCACTATATGGAGAACAATCCTGAAAAGTTTTCCTCAAAAACCTTCATTTCTTGTCGACTGAAGAAAAAAAGAAATGAACATCTTGGGTGGGTAAATTATCAGGAATTTTTTATTCTGGATGTGAACTAATCCTAGTGTCTTTAAACTCATGTTGACATAATTTCTTTACATTTATATGGTCATAATGGATCTCCCAACATTTGTAAATTAAACTATGTACACGTGCAGATAAACAGAAGTTGGCTTTAGAGGAGCGTGTAGCCCAGTTGGAAGACAGCTGTCGGGTGAAAGAGGGAGAGCGTGTGGACCTAGAGCTCAAGCTCACACAGGTGAAGGAGAGCCTGAAGAAATCTTTGGCTGGTGGAGAACTGGGGGCCCCTGCAGAGTCCAAACCTACAAACAAGGTACACACTGGACCTAAAAAGCAAATAGGTCCATTGGAATGAATAGTTTGATCAAAATTGTTAAATATGCTGTTTTCCTTACAGACTCAAAAGACGGAGACTCAGTATATTGAGTCGTTTCTCCCTGTCAACTGCGCTTCTGAAATTCGCAAGCGGCCCCTTTCCATCTATGCATCCACTAAGGGAAATGTTATGCAGAAAGCCAAGGTAAACTCATCAGCGTTCACAACATTATCCAGTGCAGATAATCCAAGCAGAACAGCTTGCTGCATCAATAGAGATCACATTAAACCATTCAGCCCATTTCTAATGAGTTTCATCGATCAGTTGGCAGTCCTGCTATTAAGATCTTATATGTTGCAGAATAGGCTTGTTTGTTTGTGTGTGTGTGTGTGTGTGTTACTTATACCTTACTGCTTTGTTTTTACCCAGGAATGGGAATCCAAGAAGGGGAATTAAACCGCTGATCTAGAAAACCTACAGACTTAAGACTTTGTGGATGTCAAGGTTAACATGAGGATTTTTCAACCACCTTTTCTCCAATACAGACTGCTGTATATGCAAATCTTTTAACTATGATGACTGCCACTATTCTGACTTTATAATGGGGTCGGAATGACAAAGCAGCAGTTCTATTATAATACTTCAGGGTCAAAAGATATCCTCTTCAAGGTATCTTGTGAAGTCCCATGTTACCAGCACAAAATATTGAAGGATTGACACAGTATGAGGAAATAATAGTATGTCCATTGAAAGTGCAAGAAAGACTTGTGGGTAGGTTGTAAAGGATACAGAAAGATGGGAATGCAAGTGTAAGACAAACCACTTAAAAATAGTATTTTAAGAGAGTCATGGTGATTGATTTGTACAAAGTGTTTTTTTTTTTTTTACTCCATTGCTTATACCATTTTTCAACTCTGACCCTCGAGGTCCACTTTCCTGCAGAGTTTACCTCCAACCTTGATCAAACTCACCTGCCTGCAACTTTCTAGTAATGATGAAGAGTTTGATTAGGGTTGGAGCTAAACTCTGCAGGAAAATGGACCTCGAGGGCCAGAGTTGAGAACTCCTGGCTTACACAGTACTTCTGGGGTAGCTCCTGCTCTTAACCAAGTGGTGCTAATAATGGTGTACATATAATTGTAAATATTTTAACATCCCTTTTTTTCCTTTTTAAATCTAGCCTCAATGTGTCTAACTGATATTTCTGTTTGTAACCTTTTGTTTTTCCCTGCCAATTTCTTTACCACCTTTTAATGTGAGTAACATTTGCACTTTAAATGTCTTTAGACATGGAGATGGGAATATTCTTTTAATAAAGAGAAAAAAAAAAAGTGCTTTTGTTTCCTTTGTTATAGTCTTGCATGGGAATTAAGAGTTAGAAACAACATATGGCATTACTGAGATTTAATACAAACCAGCCAAATGAAGTGAACATTCATATTTCTTACAAACAGATGTGCAGTTAACCCTATGCAACTAGATTCTCAAAAAAAAAAAAAAAAAAAAAAAAAAAGCCACTGCAAAACCTGCCATTTCCTTAAAAACTGGACTTACAGAAAGATAACTAATTGTCAGTTAAATTAGTAATGAACTTGTAAAACATTTTATGATATCTCAACACTGGTGAGAAACTGACCCTTCAAGAGTTCACCAAAAAAGGGGGTTTAAACAATGACCTCTTAGTGTCAGTTTAACATGCACCTGAACAGAGGTTTCATAAAACGTTTAATAATTAAAAACAAACATTTTTAGAAGTACAAAAGATCACAATTTACATCAGCATTTACAGTTCACACTCAGGGGGCAAATCAACAGTCAGTTCATTGATCGTCTGTAGGAAGGCCTCCATTTCATCAACATATTCCACTGCTGTATGAGATAAAAGACAAATGTTTAACAGGGCATAAACAACATTGTCAACTTTAAGTTAAATTTCCAAATACATCCATTAACGTACCTCTGGACATCTTTAAAGGTGAGAGTGGCAAACATGGTTCCAGAACAAGCTCTTCCACAGGTGAAGCAGTCGGCCATGTTTGTTTTCCCAGACCAGCCAGAGAAAAACGACTGAGGTAGACTTCGTCTGGAACACCGTAGGTCTCAAACTCTGCAAATTTAACAAGAGGCAGAATTGTCAAGAGCTAAAATATATACACAAGTTTAGTTCCAAAAGGCATAAAACGGCAAACATCTTACCGCTTGGATTGTATGGGAAACACTTTTCAATCTCTGGCAACTCCTCACCAGCTGGCTGAGTAGGAACCTTACACTGTTGGAGCAAAATACATTTATAAAAAAAAAAAAAAATATCAACCTACAAACAACTTTCACAGAGTGTTTTCTGCATGTCAAAAACAAACCTTGGCTTCAGCAGGTTTAGTCTTCTGCTCTGCTTTCTGAGACGCTGCTGGGGTGGCGACAACCTTATTTATGACTCCCAAAGCTTTTCGGCTGGATTGCAGAGGAGCTCCAAGACGTGCCTTTCCTGTCAGAGGTGTTCTCAAGCACTGATCTAAAAATGTGAAACGGAAATTAGGACTGTTAATGAACGGTCCATTTTTGGTTGTTTTGACGAAGTCTATATTTTGCACTGACCTGGAGCAGAATGAAGTCTGTTCTGGCGAGATTTGATGGCTGGAGTGTTCAGTCTGCCGTTCTCCTGATCCAGGAAAATCATGGTGTCCATAACTATAGCTTTAAAAAGTGTAGACAGGGAAAGGTTGAAAAGCACCTCAATGAAACGTAAAGTTAGCTTACTTGGTTCAAATAATGCAATTCATTCTTTGTATCGAGTATTGAGTTTTACCTCAAACTAAAAAAAAGCCCCGCGGAATATAGATGAGTTTTATCACTACGTACAATCATGTTAACTTACACTTGGTCGTTTACAGTTAAACCTTACCGTTTCTCTGTGTGTAATCTTTCCTTCTCTACTCAAGCAAAACGACGTTTGTTTTGGTTTCGAGTTTCCCGGCTGAGTTTTAAAAGGCAACCTGCTTCCTGATTGGCTGATGGATTTCCTCATTGACCAGGCGATGCTCTTAGTTCACTGTGTTAGCACGACAGTGCCACCGTATGGTCTGAGTGAGTAAAGCAAAAGGATTATAGATGATCAATGAAACGTTAGCGGTGATGCTCGAATAGCGTTCAGCCAGACACAGAGCCGTTTCAGACAGTAAAACCGAACGAAAGACATTGAAATTTAAAAATAAATCACTTAAAATGTAGATTGTAGAGTAGATTGGAAGATAGATGAATGAATAAATGAGTGAGTGGGTGATTAGTAGTCAGATGTTTCATTATTATTTTGAATATATCATCATGCCAAATTTTCTCAAGGAAAAGAGGGCTTGCACTTACCTCACGATTTGGTCAGTTACCCGGATGTGCGGCCAAACTGGCGATACCCAGAGGTAAACAACAGCATGGATTGCATGGTTAATGTGCTACTCAGTATGTTTTTCTGCTAATTTATGCTCTTTAAACCATGGAAGAAACATGTGGAAGCTGCTAAATCATATGGAGAAGGACTTAGTAAGCAAAAGTGCATTATTTTGACAAACTAAAGTTAATAGGTGGTAAAGATATGTCTGAGCAGTATTAAGACATTAGCATAATATTTCACCTAACTGGAAATAAAAAAGAACAAACATGAATTTTGTTAAGATTCTGGAAAACCTGGTTCAGTTTGTCCAACCACAAATGCCTTTTGTTCCTCAGATAGTTTTTTGCACTCTTCTCTTAGATTTGTTATAACTTTTGGCAGTCTGTAGTACTCCAAATGTTTTTCCCCATCTGACCGATTAGTACAGACCAAAACATGACAATAATTGATCATTTTCAGCAGCAAAAAATGCAAGTTTCGTTCGGTAAGGTGGCATTGTTTACATTCAGTGCCACAATATGATTTAAATGTAAACACGACCGGTGTTACAAATTAGCTTATTTGCTTATTACTGATCTAGAAATATTTCATAATCGCATGTTTCTTTGTTTTCTTCATTCTTGTTTTAATATTAAAACTTTATTTACAGGTTTGAATGAGATTTGCATTAACGTGGAATCACAGTGCGGACCCCACCGTACCGTCATACATGCATACACTGACCATTAATGCTTTTATTTAATGCCATTTATTATGGTCAGTGCTTATGAAGTTTACAGCATCCTTACAGCGCATTACGTTTACCTAGCAAAACAAAGCAAGATGAAAAACGGGTAAAGCATTGAACCCTTAAAGGACTAGTTCACCCAAAAATGAAAATTCTGTCATTAATTATTCACCCTCATTTCGTTCCAAACCTGTCAGACCTTCATTCATCTTCGGAACTCAAATTAAGATATTTATGATGACAGCAACCCAACTGAAACATTTTAGGCCCAGAAAAGTGGTTCAACCATAATTTTACAAAGCTACACGAAGACTTAAACAAAAATTGTTTAAAAAATCAAGACTTTATTTAAATAAAGACTTTATTCAACAATTCTCACCCAAGTCATGTCCTCTGACGAAAAGTATTCAAAAAGTATTCTCATAGCTTATGATTGAACCACGAAAGTCACATGGACTGTTTTAATGATGTCCTTACTACCTTTCTGGGCCTTGAACATGTTAGTTGCATTGCTGTCTATGCAGGGTCAGAAAGCTCTCGGATTTCATCTAAAATATCTTAATTTGAGTTCCGAAGATGAACGAAGGTCTTACAGGTTTGGAAAGACGTGAGGGTGAGTAATCAATGACAGAATTTTCATTTTTGGGTGAACTATTCCAAATAAATCAGTAATGTGAAGGCAATTGCTTAAGAAAGAGTGGACGCGTAGAACAGCGTCCTTCTTTGTGTCCTGCTGCTGCTGCTGATTTATGTGTGTCCATGTAATCTTCACTTTCCTTCTTGTGTAGAAACACTTGCTTCAATGCAACAAAGAACCAAGTCCAGCTTCTTGTTACAGGGCACTATTTAATTGTAATTGATGGGGAGTCAACAGTCTTTTCACTTGTACAGTCATTTTTGGAGATGGGAGGTAGAGTTGTTCATCCATTAGAATAAAAGGTAGTAGAGCCAGTAGAAAATATTGACGAGGAAAAATACCATTGGGAAGAATATACGTGCATGTCTGTCAATGTTGTTAGGATTCTCAACACTCATCATGGATGCTGCTCGGCGAGACATTTGCTTTACGGAGGACAAACTGCACCCCTTCTGTTTCTTCTTGTCTGTGGTCTCATTGCCTTCGCGTGTCACAGATTGCTCAGGCGTCTCCTGCTGAGTGGATTCTTCTGTCTGCATCTTTTTGGGTGACGTTGAATTTGCCAAGTGAGTTGTGCCATTTGACTCCTCAAATTCTTTGAGCAGTTCCTGTGAAAATGCAACATAAAAATTAAGAAATACAACAAGTTGTGAAATGTGTAAACACTATCCACAGGTTTCTCACCCTTTGCACATCTACAATGGTCTGGTGCTGCATGGTGCAGAAATGAGCGCAGGCATATTCCAGCAGAGCACCGAAGATGAAAGTGAAACAGATGCCGAGATAGACGTCGATAGCTTTAATGAAGCAGTTGGCGTTGGGAAGTGAGGTCCTGGCACCCATCATTAGTGTGGTCATGGTAAGAACAGTGGTCACCCCTGTTAAATAAATGGATTTGACAAACAAATTTAGTTTATTTCATCTAGTTTTAATATATACTTTGTAAAGTAATAAGCTCTTGGAATCACTGGCCGATGCAGGTGCGAGCTGGAACGGAGGACTGACTGATCCAGAAAGACACCCATGATAGAACCACCAGCAATGTTGAGGGCACATACGTCTCCAGAATGAAGAACAACACGTTTCTACGTAAAGAGAAATGCAGCACTAGCTTCGGGTACAAACCTGCAACAGATCAAGAATTGAGGTGAGAAGTGCAGCACTAGTTTTAGGTAACAACCTGCAACCCTTATGTCATAATTTTTCAACCTTATGCCATTTTGATGAAATACCGAGATTTAGGCCTAAACAATTATAATAAAATTAGTGAAAAAATATATGATTTCTAGAATATACACTGCCAGTCAAAAGTTTTTGAATAGTTAACAGTAAAATTATTACAAATATATTTTTACTATTTACAATAACTTCTTTCTATTTGAATATATTTTCAAATGTAATTTATTCCTGTGATCAAAGCTACATTTTCAGCATCATTACTCCAGTCTTCAGTGTCACATGATCCTTCAGAAATCATTTTAATATGCTGATTTGCTGTTCAGTAAACATTATTATTATTAACAGTATTTAAACAGGTTAGTACATTTTTTTTCAGGATACTTTGATGAATATAAAGATCCAAGGATCATAATTTTTTCATTCACTTTTGTAACATTATACACTATACTATTCAAAAGCTTGGAGTCAGTGTATATATATATATATATATATATATATTTTTTTTTTTTTTTTTTTGCTGTGCTTTGGATCTAATAAACGCAGGCTTGGTGAGCAGAAGAGAAGAGACTGTTCTTTAAAAACAATAAATCTTTAATGGCTGTAAAAAAAAATATTTTTTAGAATATATAAAGTATAAAATATAAAGTATTATAAGTATAAAAAGTTTTAAACATATACAGTAAAATATAAAGATTGGGGACTTACTCAAATATTTTCAGAAGGCTTAAAATATTTTTTTAAATATACAAATATAAAATACATGTAAATATATAAAAGATAATTTATACAAAAATGTAAATAAATAAAATATAAACAATAAAAATAAATATACCCTGTGTTGTTTTGATTAAATATTGAGATACAGGCCTACTTATAATAGACTTAGATATTGTAAAAAAAAGTACTATAAAAATGGTACATTAACAATAGTTAATTGATTAATTAACTATAAGGTATCTTACCATATCCTATAAAAACTATAAATGGTTCGCCTTTGCATTATATATAAAATACTATACTTTTTTTCAAGTAAAAACAGTATCTTTGATAAACAGTAAAAATATGTTCCCAGAAGTCCCTGAATGACACACATTTTATATAAATAATTTTGTATCTTCTCTGTGGCTTTCCATTTTACCATATGTATTATCATTTGTTTGTGGTACATTATAATGTAAAAAGCTAGTAGTTGCAGTAGATTGGTAATATTAACATTATATCACTTAAAAATGTGTGATTATAAGTTGTAAACTATACATGCATCAACATGCCATCCTGTAATAGCATGATACATTGTCAGCATGTTTTTATGGTGCTTTTTTACTCTAAATTTTATTTTAAAAATATTTTTTTTTACAGTGAAATCAGTGTCTAGCAGCACTAGCAACCAAAAAGTAGTATGAATTTTAATCCATTAAAGAAAGAAAAGATCAAACCAAGTAACACCTGTAGAAAAAATATGCTATGTGATTGTTTGTTTTATCATTTCAAACCTTAAAACCTCTTTTTGTGGAATAATCGTACTTGTGCTATTTCTTTAAAATGCCATTTGGATGATCTTTTGTTATCTAATGCGATGCCAGTCATACATCTATAAGTCTGGCTTAAGTGTCCGAATTCTTTTTTGGGATTTTGTAAACCGTAATTGCGCTGTAAACCGCTTAGAAGGATGACGTCTGCCAAATGCGAAAATATAAATGTAGAATGTGACTGAAAGACCATGACTGGTACTTTTTAGTAAAATAAAATGTAAAAATGTCCAAGATATTTACAATGAAATAATATAATTAATTTTACCTGTTTCATACACAGCTTCAGATACAGATGTGTAGTAGCTCTCCACACTGTACTGAGCCAGACGCAGTGTATCTAACCCCTTCACAGAGTCATTCCCTCGGGTCCAGTAAAACACCACATCCTGTAAATTATAGCCCCCTGAACATGCATGCACACGCATACAGGTTTAAGAATGTGTACAGCCTGCTCTTGAATAATCAATACAATAAAATGCATGTGCATTTGTTTTGTTTGAGAGTGAAAATGCTTACAGCTTTCTAATTGCAAAGTACACTCTTGTCTATCCATAGGATACTTGGTGAGATCCATGTTGCAGGCGATGGTTGCTGTTATGCTGTGGAGAAAAGGAGGAATATTGATTGAACCATTTCAGTGGGAAGGTTCCCCAGATGCACATACATCTGCCCGGAGCAGCTGTTCAGCCTTTGGTAAGAAGTTGTAAATTCAGAGTCAGTGTTTACCGGAGAGCGTAGAGCACAGTGCCGTTGCTGAAGATGCGGATAAGACGGTTTTCCACCGTTACATCATGGAGGAAGGAACGCTTAGAATCAGGGATGAATGTATCAGGGATCCAGAGCAAAGAAACCAGCCGCCCATCCAAACTCAGACTTTCATTTCCAGGGAAAATAAGGCGGGAATCTCGCCATCGTTGTCTTAGGAAGATAGTAGCTGTGTAGTCCTAAAAATATGAGAACAGAATTGATCAGAATCCTATTAATCTGCTGCTTGAAAGAAAGTAAAAAAAAACGTTAATAGTACCATGTTAATCTCAGAAATGGCATCAATGCTGGCAATATCCAAACTCATTCCAATTTTAACAGGCCCCTCTGTGGAAACAAAGAAATGTGTTTTTATTATTGGGTTTGAATTATTGAAATAACTATATGTGTTTTATTTCTCCATCTATATTTAATTAGCCTTACGGTTAAAGTTTGGCCTTAGATATCGATTGTAGCCTTTCATCAGCTTCTGTATGGTGGGCTGCAGTTGCGAATCATTCCACTCGCCATAATGACTCCCATAAAACCCTCTTTCACTGGGAGACAGGGAGAAATGTTAACAATGTGGATGTCCAGCGATTCTTAGTCTCAGTGCATCAGCTGTTTATCTCTCTACTCACCCGTTTGTAATCAGCAGAAATAGACTCATCCAGAACAGAAGATAGAACAGCATTCTGTGATAATGTGATACAGATGAACGGTGGCTGTGAAGAGGATTTAAGACAAACATTTTGTTAAAATCGTCCCCATCAAAGATGGATTACAGCTGTATGACATTTCGGGCACCAACTGCTCTGATCGTCCTCTGATGGTGTGTGTCACCCCACACACTGTTTTTTTTTTTTTTCAGGGATCATACGAATTAGAGAATCAAATCTTGTAATTGCGCCTTTGTATTCCATATTTGCCTGTTGAAATGTCTTAGACTTCTAAATATAGTTCTTATAATTCTTATATAGAACTTCTCGTGTGGTTTGTTAAAAGGAGAGTTCACCCAAAAATAAAAAAATTCTGTCATCGTCTGTCCAGGGTTTGTTCAAGGCGCTTAAAGTGCTTGAAGTACTACTACTTGAATATGACTTTTTGAAATTGAAGGCCTTGAAAGCCCTTGAAAATAGCAATATTCCTGAAGAGGAACTTGAAAAGGGCTTGAATTATTGAAAGACAATGTATCTGTGAAATAACAAATAAGTGTTTAATTTTTTTCAGTAAGCACATATCTTTTCACACAAAATTCACGCAATTCAAAAAACATCACACCTTTTTCGCTTATTCCGGTTAATGTCAAAACTAGTGAGCTAAGCCAGTAGTACACTCTTAAAAATAAAGGTGCTTAAAAGGTTCTTCACAGCGATGCCATAGAAGAACCATTTTTGGTTTCTTTCCTTTTTATAACCTGAAGAACCTTCTTTCGCCACAAAGAACCTTTTGTGAAACAGAAAGTTTCTTCAGATGTTAAAGGTTCTTTATGAAGCCATTTAGACAAAAAAGGTTCTTCTATGGCATCGTGAAGCACCTTTATTTTTAAGAGTGTAGTACTGACAATGTCATCATGTAAACATGGTTGAAGATGCGAAAAGAGGAATAAATAAACCGAATCAATCAATTGAGTCATTTATGCTGAAACCGCTCCGATTGATTCCGATTGATTGACTTCGATCAAATTAAAAGAGCCATTCATTTTTGAATTATAACATCGCTTGTAATGATATTTAAAAGCATGTAATAATGGGTGAAATGGAGCTTTTCAAATTTCCTAAGCAGTTAAATAGAAATGATTTACTGTTTCAAAGTGCTCCTGTCAGATCACGTATTGCAAATCATTATTTCTTAGCACTTCAAATCCTGTATTTCAAATCATTTGATTTAGAACAGGATTTTGGAGTGGTTTCATGAATCATTTAACTTACATCAGAGCTTCAAATTGCGTATAGCAAACCATTTGGTTTAGACTGGAACTTTTAGTAATGCAAATCATTAGATTCAGATCGGGACTTCTGAGCACGTCACAAATCATTAGATTTAGATAGGAACGGGTTTGTGAATAATTTCTCGAATTAAATGATTCAAATCAAATGATTTGTGATACCAATTTGAAGTCCCGATCTGAATAAAATGGTTTGCAATCCCGAGTCTAAGTCAAAGGATTTGTGATCCACATTCCAAGTCCTGATCTGAAATGACGGTTCACAAATCATTTTTCAGATCAGGACTTTGGTGCAGGTTTTCGAATCATTTAATTCAGTTTGGGACTTTGCAGCGCGTATGGCGAATTATTCCCAGATTGCACATGTACGTCTGCAAGTTGTCTGTTAAAGATCACTTAATCTGGAAAGCATCTGCTAGTATGTACAAACATCTCACAGACATCTGTAAGATGTCAGTTTTACATACATTCTAAATCATAAACATCTTAAAGACATCTAATACACGTCTATTTGACATCTGATAGGAAACATCCTGCAGCAAACACTCTGAAAAATGATGATGAGCAAACACTCTGAAAAATGTCTTCTGGATGTAAATGCAGAAGTCAAATAGATGTAAAAACAAAAAAAGAAGTTAGTATATTTAGAATTTGATAAGTAAGATCTCTGATTGAAAAAAAAAAAGTAGTGCTTGAAAAGTCCTTGAAAGTCCTTGAATTTTGTTTTACAGTATATGTACCAGGGTTGGGGTCAATTCAGGAATGAACTCAACAATTCCAATTCAAAGAAGGAAATGGAATTGGAATTGGAATTCAACAACAATTATAGGAAACAGAGTTGGAATTGAATTGGAATTACAGGAAGTGGAATTCAATTCAGGGAAATTCCACAGAATTCCGTTTATTGCTGTTTCTGAGCATTTATTTGTGATTGCATTTAGAGACATACATTTGAACTTTATTTATGATGCTTTACAAATATCAAGTAATGTATGAAATAGAGTTGATCAAATGCAAGTAAATAAAAATGAGAACTGTACATTTATGAATTAATAATTGAATGACAGTGGTGATAAGTTTCTGGATGTACTATACATTCGATATATGATTACCACATAATATATGTCTCAACTCACAAAAAAATGAGTCATGTTCATTCATGTATTTCATTCACTTTTTATTGCATCGAATTATCATCATTTCCTGAAATTTGGCATGTGAAATGATCATGCTTAACATACTAAACATACAGTACATTGTATTTCTTTTATATCTTTGTTGTTTATGTGATTTACAATATTTAATGTGCTATAAACTATTAAGCATTTATTATTTAGCAACTCAAGTGGAATTTAGTGGAATTTATTTGATTTCAAATCTGTTTCCTGACATTCCAATTCAATTCCAATTCCATTTCCTGTCAGCTGCATGCAATTCCAATTCCATTCCAGGAAGTGAATTGGAATTTACCATTCATTCTCAATTCAATTCATGAATGGCCCCAACCCTGATCTGTACGAACCCTGTCTGTTATTTGCTCATCCTCAAGTTTTCCAAACCTGTTTGTTGAACATAAAAGAAGATTGTTGGAGTTGCAGTTGCTTGTCTTAACCGACTTACATAGTAAAAAAAATACTATAGAAGTCAATAGGGGCCAGAAACTTTTTGCCTTCAAAATATCTTCTTTTATATTCAACAGATGAAAGGAAGTCAAAGAGGTTTGGAACAAATTAAGAATATTCATTTTAAGATGAATTATCCTTTTAAATGGCTGATTTGAATGGAATAGCAGAAGTTTTCACAACTTTTTAAAGCCTAATGAACACAATTTTTAAATTCCATGATATTTCTAGATTTTCAGTTGTTGTTGGAATCTTTTTGCAGTATTAATACAATAATCAATATATATATATATATATATATAATTGTTAATTCTATTAATACTGTTGAATGCCTTTATAATTAGTTAATTGAGCACATTCAAGCACTGTTTCTCTATATTAATTGTTAATATTAATTTTTTATTTGCATTTTTATTCCAGGTCCTGGAGCACTGGTCCTGTTAACCCTCCTTAGTACCCATAACTTTAATGTCCCAGAACTTTACCACAAGATGGCAGCAGTCCTCTCTGCCCACACGCAATTGCACCACCAACAGCTTTTCATTAACGTACCATTTTATTTAATGCTCAACTTCCCAGTCACTCTTTCTCTTTACTTTAAGCTTAGGAAGCTGATTGCCTTGCCTCAAGACACAACAGCAATACCCACTGCAGTTATCGTCATGGGACCTGAACAAGAAGCAGTCCGTAATGAAAGGCGCTGGACCATTTTACCTCAGCCCCTACCAACCATTTCTCTCTCTCTCTCTCTCTCTCTCTCTCTCTCTCTCTCTCTCTCTCTCTCTCTCTCTCTCTCTCTCTCTCTCTCTCTCTCTCTATCTCTCTGTTTCTTTTATTCAAAGTCCCCCTCTGTTTTTCTCAATGGATTTTATTAGATTAGAGCAATCTTTCAAAATGTCAGTGCACTTCTATTTCTAAATTAGTCACATAAAATAGACCTTTCACACCCTGAGGTGTTACAGAGTACAGATCTTGAGATTATCAAGTGGCAGCAATTTCACATATACATTTTTAAATATGTGACCCTGGACCACTAAACCAGTCTTAAGTAGTATATTGTATATTTGCTGCAATAGCCAAAAATGCATTGTATAGGTCAAAATTGTTGATTGTTCTTTTATGCTAATAATTACTAGGATATTAAGTAAGGATCATGTTCCATGAAGATATTTTATAAATTTCCTACCATAAATATATCAAAGATAAATTTTTGATTAGTAATTTGCATGGCTAAATACTTTACAACAAAGGTGATTTTCTCAATATTTCGGTTTTTTTTTTTTCACCCTCAGATTACAGATTTTCAAATAGTTGTATCTTGGCCAAATATTGTCCCATCCTAACAAACCACACATTAATGGGAATCTTATTTATTCAGATGCTACATAAATCTCAATTTCAAGAATTAACCATTATGACTAATTTTGTGGTCCACCTCTGTACAGCTTTCCAGCCCAGCTCCATTATCAGTACAAAATATATCATATATATTCTCCAGAATGGAAACAATGCTCCATCTTCTTGTAGGCATGCCACTTATCTCATCATTCCCACTACATATTCTTTCTCATTTCCATCTTCCCATTCTTTAATTATTACTCTGCTCCTCCACCTCCACCTCCTCCCTCCATCCATCAGCTTTCCCCATCTCTGTCATGCCGCATGAACATCACAATGACAGCAGTTACCTGTGGAGATCTGAGATGCAGATCATTGTGGCTTTACCCTTCACTCTTCTTCTTGGTCTCTTTCTCTCTTAGTGTTCCAGCTAAATGTATCCAGGTGTTCTCAGTCCTTTTATTTGTCTTCTTTTCCTTTGGTCTTCTGACTTATTTAATTGTCTTATTGTTCTTGCTTTTTTAGGACGCAATGTGTCTCCTCCATCCAAGCATGTTTTCCCTCACACTCGTCACTTGACTGGCTCTGAGAATAACCCCTCTCTGCGTCCCCATTCCCCCGTCTCTCTCTCTCTCTCTCTTTCACTCCCTCCCTCTCCCTCTCTCTCTCTTATATACATGTGCACAGCTGTGTCAGATGCCTCTGATGGCACCTGTAGTTTTATAGATGAATCTCTCTCATTGCTTGGCTCCCTATAAATCAATGTCATTAACAATCTCATGTGGCTTGTGACATGCTGCATTATTCCAATCTCTCTCTCTCTCTCTCTCTTCCTCTCATTCAACTGCCCCCCCTTCCAGTTTCAATCTCAATGCTGATTTGTTCCTTGTAAATTTGCAGCACATTTCGCATCGGTGTCTTTCATCTCTTTTGTTTCCCGTATCCCTATCATTTTTGTCACACCTGTTACTTTTGAAGTTTCTGTAAGACAATCTATGTCATTTTATTTCCTCGTTTCTCCTTTCTATCTCTGTCTCCTGTCACGCTATTTTCTTCCTGTCTTTTCATCCTGCGTATCCGTATGTTCTTTTGGGATATCTCGGGAGCGAGTGTTTATCATTCCACCGCAGGGATTTTCACTGCTTTTTCTAATGCCAACTCTTTTTTTGGCTAACTCATTACTAGTGGTCAAACCTGGCCCACACAGAATCTGTGCAACAGAATTTGGAACGCACGTAATTCACAATGATTCACACACCCCATGCTCCTTGTGTGTGCATTAGATTCTAACTGCCCACAACACAAAAAATTTTTTTTTATCTGTCCACAATATATTTGAAATTTACAAGTCAAAAGTTCACATAGACCTTGCAGAATCTGCTAAATTTTTGTTATTTTACAAAAATAAGATGGATCATACAAAATGCATGTTTATATTTAATATGATATTTCACATAAAAGAGGTTTACATATAGTCCACAAGAGAAAATGATAGTCAAATTTATAAAAAAAATTACCAAGTTCAAAAGTTTACATACACTTGATTCTTAATACTGTGTTGTCACCTAAATGATCCACAGCTGTGTGTTTTTTTGTTTGTTTGTTTTTTAGTGATAGTTGTTCATGAGCCCCTTGTTTATTTGCTTTTTCAGTATTTTTTTGTGTATTTGAACCCTTTCCAAAAATGGCTATGATTTTGAGATCTGTCTTTTCACACTGAAGACAACTGAGAGACTGAAGGTTCAAATGCTCACTGATGCTCCAGAAGGAAGCACGATACAGTAAGAGCAGGGGGTGAAAACTTTTTGAATTTGAAGGTCAGGGTAAATTTAACTTACATTAAGTCTTCTGGGAAATGTGTAATTATCTTCTTTAGCTTCTGAAGGTCAGTACTAAATGAAAAAATATAATATTTAGGCAAAATAAGATAAATGTACACATCTCCATTTTGTTCAAAAGTTTACACCCCTGGCTCTTAATGCATTGTGTTTCCTTCCGAAGCATCAGTGAGTGTTTGCACCTTCTGTAATAGTTGCATATGAGTCCCTCAGTTGTCCTCAGTGTGAAAAGATGGATCTTAAAATCATACAGTCATTGTTGAAAAAGGTTCAAATACCAAAAAAGCTGAAAAGCCTAAATATCTGAAATATCAGTTTAGTACAAAAAAAACAAACAAACAAACAAACAAACAAAAACATGCATTTGGTAATTTAGTATGATCACTGTTATTTTGGTAAAATAATTTTCAATTTTATCAAATTCTGCAAGGCGTATGTAAACTTTTGACTTCAATATGTTTGAATATTTTTTTATATATGCTAAATTTATGTTGTAAACAGTGTTCCTAATGAAATATATTTTTAAAATTGAGAGTACATTGACTCTCAATTTCAAAAGTAAATTACAAAACGTACTTCAGGGGGAAAGGAATTATATTTACAAGCTTAAAAAACATTTTAAGGCAGTGTCTATCATCGACAAAACTAGGTGACAATATCAGTCCAAGACAATTTTCATACTGGTCATACTGTTGTATGAATTAGTTTTGGCTACAGTTTTATGAAAACAATGTATTCAGAGACACCTTTTTTCAGTTTTCACCCGCTATATAGTAGGGAAGTATACATATTCGGATCCAGCCCTACACCCTTGAAAAAACTATATCTTAGAATGTTGTCATGTTTGCCACAAATAAGTGCAGAATACAAAAAAATAGAGAAAATGAACATCAACAAATTCCATCTGGGCTTGGTTATGGCTTCATTATTTGTACGAACCTTGGGTTACTTCTCAGGCTACAGTTCTTTCTACAACTCCAGTAACATATCAATTTGACAGCATGTCTTTTTCATGTCCATCCATGTCTTATTGCTTTTTGTTCAGCAGTCTTCTATTTCTATTTTTGTCAGATGGAAAGCTTGCCGGAGAGGGACAGTGGACCTGCTTTAATCATACCCCTGCGGATTGACCGGCTCTCCATAATTGAAGCGGACTCCTCTCAGCGTCCTCAGGCTTTAAGCCCACACAACATTGTAAACAGAGGCGCTGGATTCAAACCGACGGCTAAATGAATGTTTGACAGCACGGAGACACACAGGTGACGCCTCAGTAAGCTCAATTATATAACCTCTGCTCTGTGGCTTCAGGGAAGTCTCGTTTCCTTCTTGGATTAATGTTTATCTTCTGGTGCAAATCAAGAAAAACTTTCAAATGACGCCTCCACAGCTTATAGAAACCTACACTGATGCTGTTTTTGCAAGGCCTGTTTAAGAAGCTCCCGGCCTCTGCTGTCTTATTTGCAAGGATAATAGCGCTCCGGGAGGCATCAGGTGCACCCTAGATGAAGGAACGGCCTGTCATCTTCCCCTTTAGACCTGTAGACATCAGGCTCTGCCTGGTGATCTACTAAGCGCCAGCAGAAGAGCTTAGACCAGCGGGTTGTCTGAGCCAGTGACTTATGCCTGAATCGAACCGAGAGCTCGAGAGGTTTATGGCAGAAAATCAGATGACCGCCACCAATCATCTCAACACGTGAATAGCTATTTCCTCCATCCTTCGTTGCCATCACAATCCACTTGATAGATTATCAACCTGCCTGCTTCCTTTTCTCCCTCCACCGGCACTTCTTTCAGCTTCTCTTTAATTCATGTTACCTTCATCTGTCCTTTTTTTTCTTTTTTGAGAAGACCTTCACATGCTGCCCAGTCTTGTAATTGTCTCATCTCCATCCACTTTAGTAGATCACTCAGACAGTTTTATAATTACAGATCTGTGTGGCAGTGCGGTGGAAATTGAAATGAGTTCATATGTGAACTCGCATGACTTACATTCATTCAGATAAATGCACCAGCTTGCCATTTACATGCAGGTTACTATAATATATCAGTTTAACCAGCTTGAATACATGCATTTTTTTTCTTTTTTTACGCTTCATCCTGTCCTACACTCGTTAATATAAAAGCTCCAATAAGACCCAAAAATGTTACAGCTTGATGTCATAGAAGATTTTTTAAAAGAGACAGTTCACCCAAAAATTAAAAACCTGATCATTTGTGATCATGGACCACAAAACCAGTCTTAAATAGCATGGGTATATTTGTAGCAATAGTCAAAAATACATTGTATGGGTCAAAATTATCAATTTCTCTTTTAATGCCAAAAATCCTTAGGATATTAAGATCATGTTCCATGAAGATATATTGTAAATTTCCTGCTGTAAATATATCAAAATGTATTTTTTGTTTAGTAATATGCATTGCTAAGAACTTCATTTGGACAACTTTGAAGGCGATTTTCTTAATATTTTGATTTTTTTTTTTTGCACCCTCAGACTTCAGATTTTCAAATAGTTGTATCTTGGGCAAATATTGTCCAATCCTAACAAACCATATATCAATGGAAAGCTTATTTATTCAGCCAAATAATTTACCCTTATGACTGGTTTTGTGGTCCAGGGTCATATTTTGTTCCAAAACTGTATGACACAAAAGATATTTTTAAGAACGATGGAAACCAAAGAGTTCTGGTGACTATTGACTTCCATTATTGAAAAGAAAAAGAAATATTTTTTTAAATTTTCTTTATGTTCCTATGTTCCAAAGAAGAATGCAAGTCATACAGGTTTAAAATGACATAAAACGGTGACAGAATTTTCATTTTTGAATGAACAATCCCTTTTAGTTGCACAAATAAATTTTCATTCACTAGTTGCACTATACTGATGCTTTTTAAAGAACACAGGAAACAATATTCTGATCATAAGAACCTATTATAAAAAATCAACAAGCGTTAATCTTCAAAAAACCTTATAGCCAGCTCAAGTACTGTGCGAAATGATTCTTGTTAAGAATCCTAAAAACCTTCATTGTATCTTTCTAACTTTAAATTCTCTCACTCATGACAGATTTTCTGTACTCACCTTTTTACTTTCTCAGCTCAGTCTTGAGTCCGGTTGTGAATGGTAAAGGTGTGCTGGTTGTGAGGATGTGCAGATTCTGTGCCTGTCTCCTTCTCTCTATGTTCTCACTCTGTCTCTCTTTCTCTATTTTTTATTACTCTGTCGCTCTCATTTACCCTCTCAAGGGCAGGATGTACTCCAGCCTTCTGTTTTCATGAGGAAAGAGAGCATTTCTTGTCCGCATGCCGACCATAGGGATGATGTGGATGAGTACATGGCTTTGGAGAGACTTTGTCTATGCCAAACTCGACCCTATGGGCACTGAACCAAAAATGGGATATTATTGGATGTTTCTCATATTAAAAACAGTCAGATTACCAGCTGCCTGACATTTTTGACCATTTTATCTTATGATCTGTAGTGTTTCAAAGGAAAAATAAGTAAAATGTGATAATCTAGTGTAATCTGCTTACATCCTTTGGAATTTTGGAAGAACAGCTCTGCTCTGAGATGGCCTCAGGAGGCTGAGTTCTGTAGTAAATATTTTATTTTTAAATGTCAATTTCAATTGTGGACGTGACTCTTTTCTTTCCTTTTATAACAGGTGACACACATCCTGAATAAATAAACCGGAATCTCTGCAGGGTGACCAAACAACTGAACTGGCCAACCAGGATTCATGATGAAGATACCACTCCCACATCCACCTTCAGTGACGAGAGGCAAGTGGGATTTTGCATCAGCGTAAACAAACAACCTCTTCCCTTATTTAATATTCATCTCTAGACATGTCCCCTGGACATTTTACTCATTTCCCCTGTGAGGTTTTTCTCCATTAGCCTTCTCTTCTCTTTACTCATATCATTTCTTTTTATTATCTTTGTCATATGCATGCATATGTAACCTAAAAGGATACTGTTTAAAAAAAAATCAACGTAAGCGTAGGATGCAGAGGATAACAAACACATACTCTGAACCCTTAAAGGGATAGTTCACCCAAAAATGAAAATTCTGTCATTAATTACTCACCCTCATGTTGTTCCAAACCTGTAAGACGTTCATCTTCAAAACACAAATTAAGATATTTTTGATGAAATCCGAGAGCTTTCTTACTCTCTATAGAGAACAAGACCCAGAAACATAGTAAGGACATCAATAAAATGGTCCATGTGACATCAGTGGTTCAACCGTAATTTTACAAAGCTATGGGAATACTTTTTGTGCACTTTGCTCATCAAAAATATCTTAATTTGTGTTCCTAAAACGGGGTCTTACAGATTTTGGAACGACAACAGGGTGAGTAATTAATGACAGAATTTAAATTTTTCAAACATCTTCAGACATGACTTCAGCTGGCATGTGTTGAAAGACTGTCAGTGTCATATTCCTTTGACACCAAATAATGCCAAAGGAAAATGAATTTGCTTCTGGAGAGAATGAAATGAATTAAACATTGGTTAAAAAAAGAGCTGAGGAAATGAGGGCTGTGGGATTTCAGTACCAGTGCCTTGGTAGTGTGTGATGTTAAGCAGCTGAAAAAGAATGAATGCAGCAGAGCTCTACCTTGGGCACACTATAGACACATTCATTAGTGCTGCATAAGAGATGCCTGCACAGCACAGCTCATTTATGTCTCTCTCCAGTGAACAATTTAACAGACAAAAGCTTAAATTGCAGAACGTGCAAGTGAACCGCATTTTTTCTCCTATTAGCAAAACAAATTAATAATGCCCTTTATATATATATATTTTATATATTTAAATACTGTATAATTGGCTTCCTTTGTTTATCCTTGCAATTAATCCACTCAGTTATGTGTATATAATCTGTTTTCTTTTCTTTTTTTTATGCAGTGCTACCACCTGCATACAAATGCTCTTTCTCCACCCCCACCCTATTTTTCTCTCGCTATCAAGCACACCAGCTTCATTTAGTTGTTTTCCTGCCCTGTACACATCTGTATTCGCCACATGCTAGCTGTTTCCTATCCTTTAGGCTGCTACAGGCCAGGTCACTGGAGTAAGAGACAGTAGCTTGGCAACCACAAGTCAAAGTTAAAAGAACATAATCTCGTCCATTTTGTTGACAGCTTAATCTGTTATTTTCTCCCTGGTGAAATTCTACAATTCTCTAGTTCCCTCTCTTGCGCTCTTTCAGTTCCTAGCAAATCCTTTCCATTTGTAATGGTTTACGTTGCATTACCCATGATTAATGTCTAATGCTGTTGCAAAACTCAATAGCAGTATAATGAGGCAGTGTATTGCTTCCCTAGCGCTTACAGTGTGGTCTTGGCTTTGTTAAGACCCCCTATTTTGTCTTAGCTATGTTATTTAATTACTATTTAATGTATTTAACACCTGGAACTTGCAATCTTGCTCTTTGTCACAGGGAGGGTCAGAGACGTTCGGATCCATTCGCAGCATTTATTCAAACAAACAAACAAACAAACACAAAGGGGCAGGCAGAAATCGTGGTCAAACACAGGCAGAAGGTCGGGGCTGGCAGCTAGAATCAAAACACGGGGAGTAGTCCAGGAATCAAACACAGGAAATCAAACACGGGAATAAACGCTCGGAAATAAAGACCAGAAGGAACAATAAGACTTCGCAGAGTGGCTGTGTGTGTGAGAAGCTTAAATGCAGTCAGTGTGATGAGGTGCAGCTGTGAGCGGTAATCAGTAAAGTGAGAGCAGGTGAATGCAGTGATTAGTGCAGTGGCTTGTGGGGAATGAAGTCCATGAAGTGTGGTGCAAGAGTTCATGATGACAGGATAGACCAGATACGTGACAGAGCCCCTCCCCAAGGAGCGGCTTCCAGACGCTCTAACCACCTAATACAACCTGGAGGGTGGTGGAGCGGAGGCGGAACAGGGGGAGGGATGGAGGGCCAGGTCCATGTAGGGGTACTGGAACCACGAACTGAGGCGGAGCCGACGGAGGGAGAAGCCATGGTGGAGGAAGGGTTGGCTCCTGCCTGGGGCCGACCGACGGAGGTGGAGCCGGTGGAGCCCGAGGCGAAACTGGAGAGTCAATGGTCCTGGGCGACACAGAGGATCCGGAGGACCAAGGCGGAACCCAAGGCTCTAGCGACCCCGGCGGAGATGGAGGTCCGGAGGTACGCAGCGGAGCCGGAGTGACAGAGGATCGAGGCTGTGCCCACTGGAGGGAGGAGGTCCACAGAGCCGGCAGGACGGAGTGACGAGGCGCAGCCGGAGGAGTAGAGTCCAGAGGCGAAGGTGGGGCGACGACTGACCGGGGCGGAGCCGGAGAGACGATGGAGCCCGGAGGAGCTGGTGGGCCGACGGCCGACAACGGAGACGAGGGAGCACAGAGCCGGGGTGGAGCCGCAGGGTCGGAGGGCCGAGGTGGAGTCCAGGACTCTGAGACTGGAGGTGATGGTGAGGGATCCTTCAGTCTGGACACCGATGGAGACTGGCAGTCCCACGGCAAGTCCTCTGCACCGAAGGTGGGATGTGGGTGAGCAGAGGGACTGTCAGGAGACAGAGGTGGCGGGACTGGAGCAGCAGGGAGGGTGGGTGGGAACAGTCCATGCATGAGCTCCGTGACCAGAACCGGGCAGACTGGAATCTCAGGACGACTGGATGGAAGCAGCGGAGGCTCTGGAAAACTGGGCTGAACCAGCGGAGGGTCTGGAAGGCTGGGCGGAACCAGCGAAGGCTCTAGAAGGCTGGGCGGAACCAGCGGAGGCTCTGGAAGGCCGGGCGGGACCAGCGGAGGCTCTGGAAGGCCGGGCGGAACCAGCGGAGACTCTGGAAGGCCGGGCGGGACCAGCGGAGACTCTGGAAGGCCGGGCGGGACCAGCGGAGGCTCTGGAAGGCCGGGCGGGACCAGCGGAGGCTCTGGAAGGCCGGGCGGGACCAGCGGAGACTCTGGAAGGCCGGGCGGGACCAGCGGAGGCTCTGGAAGGCTGGGCTGAACCAGCGGAGGCTCCGGAAGGCCGGGCTGAAGCAGCGGAGGCTCTGGAAGGCTGGGCTGAACCAGCGGAGGCTCTGGAAGGCTGGGCTGAACCAGCGGAGGCTCTGGAAGGCTGGGCTGAACCAGCGGATGCTCTGGGAAGGCAGCCATCTTGCAAACAGGCTCTGGAAGGGCGGCCATCTTGCGAACAGACTCTAGAAGGGAGGTCATCTTGTGAAAAGACTCTAGAAGGGCATCCATCTTGTGAACAGGCTCTGGGTTGGCAGCCATCTTGCTTGCAGACTCTGGCATGGCAGCCATCTTGCTTGCAGACTCTGGCGTGGCAGCCATCTTGCTTGCAGACTCTGGCGTGGCAGCCATTTTGTGCTGTGGCTCTACCTCACCCACCGTAAACGGAGAGCCACACAACAAAAGAGCCAGATCCATGTAGTAATGCAGAGTCCAGTCAGGTTCAAATTTTGGCATGTGGGAAGCCAATGGCTCTGAGAGTCCTCCACGAAAAAAAATCATGAGGCATGTCTCATCCATGGACGACAGATTTGCCAGTTCAATGAAGTCCATAACAAAATCCTCGATAGTCCGCTCACCCTGCTTGAGAAGCATGATCTGCACCGTTGGATTCATGCTGGAACCGGATAACTCCACAATGGCTGCTGGATCCTTGTAGTGGCGAAGTCTTCTGTCACAAGGAGGGTCAGAGACGTTCGGATCCATTCGCAGCATTTATTCAAACAAACAAACAAACAAACACAAAGGGGCAGGCAGAAATCGTGGTCAAACACAGGCAGAAGGTCGGGGCTGGCAGCTAGAATCAAAACACGGGGAGTAGTCCAGGAATCAAACACAGGAAATCAAACACGGGAATAAACGCTCGGAAATAAAGACCAGAAGGAACAATAAGACTTCGCAGAGTGGCTGTGTGTGTGAGAAGCTTAAATGCAGTCAGTGTGATGAGGTGCAGCTGTGAGCGGTAATCAGTAAAGTGAGAGCAGGTGAATGCAGTGATTAGTGCAGTGGCTTGTGGGGAATGAAGTCCATGAAGTGTGGTGCAAGAGTTCATGATGACAGGATAGACCAGATACGTGACACTCTTGTTAAAATGTGCACGTTTGTTGTCATTTATCATTCTAAACCTTCAAATACTGCTGCATTTTTGCTGTTCTCATATACAGCTGAAGTCAAAAGTTCACATACATCTTGCAGAATCTGCAAAGTGTTAATTATTTTACCAAAATAAGAGAGATCATACAAAATGCATGTTATTTTTTGTTTTGTACTGATCTGAATAAGATATTTCACATAAAAGACGTTTACATATATTAGAAAATAATAGTTGAGTTTATAAAAATTACCCAGGTCAAAAGTTTACACCCCTGGCTCTTAATGCATCGTTTTTTCTTTCTCGATCATCAGTGAGCATTTGAACCTTCTGTGATAGTTGTATATGAGTCCCTCAGTTGTTCTCAGTGTGAAAAGATGGATCTCAAAATCATACAGTCATTGTTGGAAAGGGTTCAGAGACACAAAAATGCTGAAAAACCAAGGAGCAGCGGGCAGTTTAACTGTTCAAGACAAACAAGGGACTCATGAACAACAATCATTAAATAAAAAAAAAAAAACAAAGCTGTGGATCATTCAGGTAACAACACAGTATTACGAATCAAGTGTATGTAAACTTTTTATTCAACAATTTATTATTATAAATTCAACTATTATTTTATTTTGTGGACTATATGCAAACATCTTATTCAGGTCAGTACTAAATAAAAAATAACATGCATTTTGTATGATTCCTCTTATTTTGGTAAAATAATGAACATTTTGCATATTCTGCAAGGTGTATGTAAACTTTTGACTTCAGCTGTATATGAATATTTAGCTACAGAGAAATTAGAGTGATTATATAAAGTAATCATATAAATTACATTACAGTCATATTAGTTGCTGTGTATAAAAAGCACATTTTTTTTCCAGGAAGTTAATTTATCTTTATTGTCAGTCACGTTGCATATCTAATATGGTAAATCACCATCATGAGTGTAATGAGGTAAGAGAGCTCAGAGACAGCACAGCAGCATGAATCTATTTGACATCTCCAAGAGGAGAGGCACACCATTTATTACCATAGGAAAGTTCTTTTCAGCCCCTCCGTGGAGGCATGTTGTATGCTGATGAATGCTGGATGTGGGGACCACATCTTACCTTAGGCTAAGTAAGTGCACTAGAGTGAGGATACCAGCCTGATCAGCATGCATCAGTGCATCCATGCTTCTGGACTCATGACGTTTTTAGATGATTTAAAGGTCAACAGGCATGGGTGAAGACATTGCATATAAAAAAACGTCTTTAATAAGTGTAAAATTAAGTTTTCATTGATATGTTCTATATTTTTAGCTATTTTTATAGATTATTTTATGTGGTAGAAGCAATAAATTTGCCCATTTTGATGTTGTTATACATACTTTGTTAAAAAAGCAAATCACTATGGATAAGAGACCTGTTTTTAGAATTTGTTTGGCTTAGTAACTTTATCCCTTTAAGTCAATATGTTAGACTTTCTCCTGATGGCTTCCCTGTTGAAAAAACAAAAGACACCATCACAAAATTGGCATTTGGACTTGTATTGGTTTTAATGGAAACAGTAATGGACCCTGTGGATTTCTACTGGTAAGTGGTCGCCGTCTATTGGTGGCTTGTTAAAACCACTAAATCCTAATGGAATATGTCCCAAAACACACTACAGAAAACCATTTTTTAATGGTTAAAAGTCGATGGTTTGTAATGATATTTGTAGTGGAAACCATTTTTTTTTTCAGCAGGGTTCATTTATTTCAAATTCGTTTAAAAAGAGGTTTAAATCTTAGATCTACAGACATATTATGCTCCAATTAATCTTAATATTTCCTTTTTCCAGAGAAAATTGATTCCATAAATATCATTCTGTGATTTCTGTGATGTGCTTGTTGAAACCAGATTGAAGCGCTGTGTCCGAAAATGCCCCCATACCTCATATCCATTTGTTTTAGTGTCTGAGCCATAGTGGACATTATCGAGTGCACTCATTCAATCCCATAATGCAGCACAATAATGAGTGTATAACTGCTGTACATTGTTTAGCTAGTGCTATGAATCCCATGAACTGTAATCATTGTAGCATACAGTGTCCGAATGTGCTCACGTTTTTATTTACCCCTTTAAGTGGACTATATTTGTGAATTAAAGCAGGGAATAGTGAAATAGGGTATAGGGGATGATTTTGGATACAGCTAAGGGTTGGCTGGTTAGCATAGTTACGCTAACCCATGCATAGTTATCATAACTACACCATTTTGGGAGCCTTTTTTATTGACAGACATTTAAAAGTAGCATCTACTATTTGGAACTAAGCGCCAATGAACATAGACAGCAAAAAGTGTGTTGTTTTATTCCAGGAGTCAAGCATCAGCTATGCTAACAGGAATGCGCTAGCTTTCTCCATGTATTATATACTTGATTGGTTTGAATGAATTACTAGGTGTCTGGTCCCTTGTTGATTGTTTTGTTGATTGTTTGAAGTTTCCTCTCAGGGATCCAACAATATGAAAATGCAAATGAGAATTAAGCTGACACACATTGTTTATGCGCTATTTGTTTATGCAACATTTATTCACATATTCACAGTGACAAAAACAAATAGGTCAGGAAATACTTATAACACTAGCTAAGACAAGTCTATTTCTCACGTACTAAACATTTTAATTAACCCCATCCTATTCTGAGCAATTAGTGAATTACACCCCCACTACAGTCTTTTAACCACTAGGGGGCAGCATACATACAACCAGGATATAGCGCTGGCTTGCTTCGTGTCTCACTTCAAACCGGCTGCAGTGATCAGATGAGATGATTAGATGAATATCAGGGGTTTATGTTCCATCATCAACCATAAGGCTGATACTAAAGGATGTGGCCAGGCATCTGTGGGCCATTGTATTTGCTTATGAAACATCTCCGCTGTTAGCTGTTGAAACTAATAAACAACCACGATGTTTGAAACCAGCAGCAGCCAGCAGAGTTGGGGCCAAATGCCTCTTAACACTCAAGAAGTTTTGTTTTTGTCATGTTGACATGTCAAATATTTTAGGGGGAAATAACACAGAACAGTCCATTACACTAAAGTGTTTGTTGTCTCTCAACACTATTTTCACTAAATATTGTATATAAGCCCTGGTACATGTCAGTTCATTTAGAGCGCTCTGCTCCCCAGATATACAGAGGCTAGTTTGCATCTGGAACAATTCAAAAGGATGATTGCTCTCATATTAGGATGGAAATTGACTTTGGACCATAGATATATGGAATAATTGTTGTCTTCTTGTTGAATGCACTCAGTGGATCACGGCTTCTTTCTGTCATAATACGGACTTCTTTTCCTTTAAGGACCAAGAAGATAAATGGTATCTTTTCTTGATATGTGTGTGTTTTAAAAGGCTATTGTTTTTTCCTGATTTAGTCAGTGTTCTGAAATGGATTGCTTGTCTTTCTTAGAATGATTGTCTGTGTAAATTCATGAAACAGCAATTCAGTTTGAATTCAATTTAAACAGAATTTTATAATTATGTTTTTATACATTTTGTTTTATAATTCTAATAGTGTCTACTCTTCATGATTAAATCTTTCAAAAATTAGTCTATTCAATTTGTATTAAATACATTAATAA
Organism: Garra rufa; assembly: GCF_049309525.1. Taxonomy (NCBI): domain Eukaryota; kingdom Metazoa; phylum Chordata; class Actinopteri; order Cypriniformes; family Cyprinidae; genus Garra; species Garra rufa. The sequence continues at coordinate 31,062,266 of NC_133376.1, forward strand.
AATACTTATCCGGTGTATTTTTAAAAGCTTTTGCATGTTTTAATCTTTACATGCTGTAATATCTTAAATGGGATTGTGTGAGTGTGTGTAGGTGTATGTGAGAGACAGAGAGAGAGAGAGAGAGAGAGAGAGAGAGAGAGAGAGAGAGAGAGAGAGAGAGCAACTAGAAATGAGTATTAATGTGTCATTCAAACAATCAGGTCAAAAGTACGTTAATGTGACTTTGTAGGAGAAGGTTAGCTGTGCATACGTGCACCAATAATTCAAGGAGAGCCTCTTATTCTCCTCATAGCATGCGCCTGAAGTGTGTAGGACTATTTACACACAACAATAACCTGGAACTGGATGGTCTTTCGTCTGCCCGATTCAGTGAATCAGAGCTTCATCGCTCTGCCTGACGTCTTGGCGCTGAGTTTACTAAACATTGCTAATCAGTCAATACTGTTTAGCTAATAACAGTGCAGCGCGTGGTTGCTGTTTTGGTTTTGACGTTGCAGAGGTTGGCAGCTGGGTGCATTGGCCTTCGGGGGGAGTTAGTCTGATCCAGTGCACCGTGTTCCCCATTTAAAATACAATGTTTTAACACAGAAAAAAATAACAGCCATAAAGCTTAAAGCTTATCAGTTCTGTCATCACCTTTTAACAGTTCAATTTCAGTTCATTGGCCCCTTCCCTCGAAACATGTCATGGTCCTGATGGATTTGTTCAAGTCTGTTTAGAGTTTACTCTATCAACACTGCGCAGAACCTTATCCTTGACATAACCCTCTCCCACACTAACACTGCGGAGTAATACTGTGAATTTTAGCCTATTTTTAGTTGTTCTAAGGATTCATCAGCTATGTTGTGGCTTAAGAATGAATAAGCATATTTGACATCAGGATTGATCTAAATCCCAAGGCTGAGAGATAACATTTGCAAAACAGTACAGTGGCAATACCAACAGAATGGAAAAAACATTGCACTAGTTTATACCACAGAACTGACATTTTCAAGCCCTAGATGGAATGAGAAATAAAGCGTTTTTTTCCCGTTTTATTACATTTTAAAATAACTGTTTTCAATTCAATTTTAATAACTTAAGTGTCACATGATCATTCAGAAATCATTCTAATATGCTGATTTGCTGCTCAAAGAACATTTCTTATTATCGATGTTAAAAACAGTAGTTCTGCTTAATGTTGTTGTGAAAACCATGACTCATTTTGTTCAAAATAACTACTTTTGTTTTAAATCTTTTGTAAAGTACTAGTGTAAAGTATTAGCTAAATAAAAGTATTACTTTATTATGGATCCCAAACTTTTAAACAGTATTTAAATACAATTTACATGTGTATAAGAAGTGATATTTGAATTACACTACCAGTCAAAAGTTTATGAACAGTAATGTTTTTAATGTTTTTTAAAGTCTCTTCTGCTCACTAAGCCTGCATTTATTTGATTCAAAGTATAGCAAAAACAGTACAATTTTTAAATATTTTTACTATTTAAAGTAACTGTTTTCTAATATATTTTAAAATGTAATTTATTCCTGTGATTTCAAAGCAGATTTTTAGCATAATTACTCCAGTCACATGATCCCTCAGAACCCGTTCTAACATTCTAATTTGCTGATAAAAAAAAACATTTATTATTATGTCTTGAAAACAGCTGAGTAGATTTTCTTTCAGTTTTCTTTGATGAATAGAAAGTTCAGAAGATTTATCTGAAATAGAAATCTTTTGTAATATATTTTTAATGTCTTTATCATCACTTTTGATCAATTTAAAGCATCCTTTTCTAAATAAAAGTATTAATTTCTATAATTAATAAAATTATGCTGACTCTAAGGTTTTAAATGGTTAAGGCCTGGTTTCACAGACAGGGCTTAGACTAAGCCAGGATTAGCCCACAGTTTAATTAGGACATTTAAGTAATTTTTGTGCTTAGAAAAAAACATTACTGGTGAGCATCTTGAGACAAAACAAAGGCACTGAAATAATTTAAGATAAGTCAGTGCAAGTTTATTTCAGTTGAAACAGCTCAGACTTACATTATTAGTCTTAGACTAGGCTTAAGCCTTGTCTGTGAAACCAGGGGATAGTGTATAATGTTACAAAAGCTATTTATTTCCAATTTTGGATCTTTCTGTTTATCAAATAATCCTAAAATGTACTCAACTGTTTTAAATATTGATAATAATAATAGTAATAATACTAAATGTTTTTTGAACTGTAAAACAGAATATTAGAATGATTTCTAAAGGATCATGTGACACTGAAGACTGGAGTAATGATGCTGAATATATAGCTTTGATCACAGAAATACAATAGTAAAAATATTTCAAAATGTTACTGTTTTTGCTTTTCTTTGGATAAAGAAAATGCAGGCTGGGTGAGCAGAAAAAATCTTACTGTTCAAAAACTTTTGACTGGTAGTGTATGTACTGTAAAATGTAATTTTGTAAAACAAAAATTAGTTAAATATTGGACATATTTAATTCATTATAAATTCATTATAAAATTCATATTCATGTTCCATTGTGTATTCGAAATAATTACAAAATTCCAAGGCACATGTTCAAAAAACGTGATGTTGAAAGTTAATAGCACTGTTGTGTTTCTTTCTTTCGTTCTTTAATTATTGTTTATCCAAGATAAGTGAAAAGACAAGTTAGGACTAAGACTTTCGTCAGTAATGCTCTTGTACTGACTGTTATTGGCTGGTAATAGGTCATAAAATCCATTCCTGGAATACGGCGAAAGCATCTCGAGCGCATTGTTTTGGCGGATTCCGTTTGAAGGACAGGTGTGTGCCACACAACAGGCAGCAGGTGTAACAGAAGATTTATAGATTTTAATCACATTATACTGTTGGGCAATAATTCTGCCCCAAGGCTACAGGAAAGAGTGTGGTTGAAGGCTGGATATTGAGCACAGATCTAGAAAAAATAAGTCAACATAAAAAGCTAATTAGTCAAACATTAACAAACGTACATTTGTAATAATCTGTGATTACTGACCCGTTGCCGTAACAAATCCCCCCTCACAATGTGCACCTGTGTGAATGTGAATGACTGATGTCTTTGTAGACTGAATATTGTTTGTTTTCTTTTTATTGCTTTGCTTTGCGTTGCTTTATTTTAATTCATCATTTCAGTCTTATCCATAAATTTCCATTTATGGCTGTAGGCCAAATCTCAAAAACCACAAGACAAAATGGTTTTTCCTTTGAATAAATATTACACTTTTATATTAAATAAGTGTTAAATATAAGGGAAAAGCAGAGGTGCATACCATGGGACTGACTTTTTTTTATTTGTAAATTGCTTTGCGTCTGCTAAATAAATACCTATAAATGCAGACGGCTGTAGCCCCAAAAGAGAACGATATTCTACAAACTAATTTAGTTGGAGAGGTCAGTAATGGTAAATTGCTGTCTGAGCGAAAAACAGTCATAAAATCTCCATATAGATGGGCCAAAAAGAAAGCACAGAGCATTCCCAAATGGCAAAATAAGCAGTTGGTAATTTGCATCATTGCATCAGTGAAAGGGTGTAGAGTTTTCAACCAAAAGCCAGCTTTCCTTAAATTTGCTTCATTGTTAGGTTTTATAAGACTGAGTGTTCCTTGTTTCTTTTGGCACATTTGAAGAAGACGGTACAAAGTAGAACAAGTTCTTCTTCCTTAGTTTCACCTGCCACAGCTGGTGCTCGACTGGCATGGAAATATATATACGATATGCCATTTAATCTATGGACTGCTGCATAAAAACAGTAGCAAAATAAGCAGATATATGTCATATGCAAATACACCTTTAGCGGAATAAATACCTTTCTGTTATAATAACGTTCCCTTACTACTGTTTATATGCGTGTGAATAATGTTTGCCTTTCTCTTTTTTCCTAGAAACATTTATGGTTGACAGGCCAACAGGAATTATCATAACTCATCTCACACATGAATCCTGTAGTGCAAATGATTCTTTGGTGTGCCGAATAATGGCACGTGTTTTGTATGTTGCGTTAACTAAAGAATGGGCTTAGTCTATATCAATTTCCCCATCTGATGAGGAAATTCCCTTGGGCAAGAAATGGCTTAAGGGCTCATTCTCTATGAAGCTCGCACACATGAAACACAAGATAGAAACGAAAATCATGAAACCCAGATTTGATTAATTCTTAAAAAATGTGATTCCTTGATCTCCTGGGGTGTGTTGTGAGCTGTTATGCAAAACAGCTAAGGTCTTCATGATAAACTTTTACCTGCTTAAAGGTTCCCTTAAGTCAGTAAAGACTGTCAGAAACAACCAAATGAATTCAATTTTGACAAGATAACTGATTTACTGATACAACATGTCTGTTGGTGACCTTAACAACTTGGTGAAAGTTGCCAAACAAAGTTCTCCATCATGTCGACATTTAGTGCCTTTAATGGATATCTTGACAGTACAAATACAAATATGCACACACACACACCTCTACTGCTCAGGGCTGTAGAATCAGGTCTCAGAAACTTTTCAGTTGGTCTAAACCAAAGTTTCTGGGGGTTTTCATTATTATTTTTATATATCTTTCATATTCTGATTGTTGAGCATGCATTTGAATCATCTACAAAAAGAGTTTTTGGACACTTAAGCAACACCTTAATTGTATCAAACCCTAGGTACTACTTCAGTTTCTTTGCTTAATTTCCTTTTTTTATTACATCAAGATATTTTCAAATGAATAATTGTAAAAGGAGATTTAGGTTGTTACAGATTTATCAAAATACCAAAATACCAGTGAATTTTCACAATTGTGACCCTGGACCACAAAACCAGTCTTAAGTCGCTGGGGTATATTTGTAGCAATAGACAAAAATACATTGTATGGGTCATAATTATTGATTTTTCTTTTTTTTGTCATAAATCATTAGGGAATTAAGTAAAGATCATGTTACATTAAGATTTTTTGTAAAATCCCTACTGTAAACCTATAAAAATGTAATTTTTGATTAGTAATATGCATTGTTAAGAACTTAATTTGGACAACTTTAAAGGTGATTTTTTTGCACCCTTAGATTCCAGATTTTCAAATAGATGTATCTCGGCCAAATATTGTCCTATCCTAACAAACTATACATCAATAGAAAGCTTATTTATTGAGCAGTTTTGTAAAAATTTAACCTTATGACTGGTTTTGTGGTCCAGGGTCACAATTCTGTATACCATGATTGATGCCTTGGCGAAAACTATTGGAACACACTCCTTTTAATTAATTAAAAATAAAAAATGTACTTAAATGATTATAAATTCTAATATAATACAGTAAAACACATAGTCTTTCAAAAATTGACAACTATTTCAACATATAAATTTTTTTTGTCCCATCTGTCACTATGTCAGTGTCAATCATTGCAATCTCATGAGTGACTCACAGAAAGATAATTTAGCAAATTCACTCCAGTGTTGAAATGCGGTTGTCATTCCTAAAACTTGGCAGAGCATAAATTGGCTGTTGATCCTTTTAGCAGTATGGAAAACAAAACATTTATTCAAATTGTGAAATTGATATTTGCAGAAAGCACTTCCTTTATAGGCATTCACTCATGACTGCATTTCAGCATGAGTGCAAAAACGTTTGTTTTCATAAATCATGTTTTTGTGTGTGTGTGTGTGTGTGTGTGTGTGTGTGTGTGTGTGTGTGTGTGTGTGTGTGTGTGTGTGTGTGTGATCATGTTTTTATTGTGTTAGTTAGCTGTGTTGGTTATTATTATTTAATCAAAACGACCTAATTACAGTTTGATTGACATTACTTTGAATGAAGATGATTTTTGAAAATCTGTTTTCGCAAATGAACTTCTCATATATTTATTTACACCTCTGGTTAGATGCTAACTGCATTTCATTGGCACTGTACTTGTACTTTGCATAATGACAATAAAGTTAAATCTAATGATTTAAACCATTTATGTTTACATTTAACAACCAGAGAGTGTCCAAATACTTTTTTCTTAATTTTATACAGTATATCTATTGTTTTATCATTTATGAATGTACAAATGCTTTTTGAGGCCACTAAATTTAAGAATAATGTCATGTCCATCATCTCAGTGTCTACACATGAATGGAACTGAAATCATATAGCAGAACATGTAAGAATCTGTTAAACATCAGTCACTGTCTGGCTGTATAAAATTTTCTGTTAACTAAACAAAAATATCAAACTCTCATCTCGAGCAGCTACCATGCTGTCTTCATGTCATCATCATCAGTGAAATACAAATGCTGACAAATTTTAAGTATATAATTGAAGCACTGCCAAAAACCGTGGACTCAGCAGTAGCCTACATAATGCAAAATGAAAGTCTCAAGAGAAAAAAAAAGGGAGGAGTGATGACAGTTAGAGTGACCTGGTGAAACTAGTTCTTGTTCTTTCAAGGTCATCCTTTTTTTCCATGGACACTGAGATAAGGATTTCTTTTCAATAAAATTAAAAGGGATTTGTTTTTTAATAGAATACAAAGAGATTTTTGAAAATAACATTATTCAATTGAATAACATAAATCAATTTAATTTTAGACATATTTTATTAAAAAAGAAGAATTATACACCCTTAAAGACCTCATAGTAAAATAAAATAATAAAATGAAACACTCCAACATTCACACATACCCAACTTTACAACTATACATAAAACACATACAAATACAAATACAAAGACTGACAGTATCTTATTACAATACCAGCATGCAGCAGAAGAAAACCTGCTTCACCGTATGCATTTTCACTGGAGTTTCTCTGCCCACATTAGAAGTGATTCACTGTCCTGTTTCATTACAGGTGCTTGAAGTCAGTAATATGAGTGAAGGAAGAATTAGATAGGTGCGTAAAATGGCTTGATGTCAGCAGCTGACCTCAGGTCAGAGCTGCAGGTAACAGGGGCCTTTGCTAGAGTCAGCCTGTCATATCTCATGCTGACTAGGCCATTCCTGTGGGAATTCATTCGTATCTTGTGCCCACAGAACTCAAAGGAGTTCAGTTAGGCCCAAAGCAGTGTATAGTTTCAGGAAAACAACAGTTTTTTTCTTGCCCCCTAGAGTCTGTAGTGTGAATCGATCATTCAGCTTGTCAACCCTTCCTACACCTCTGAACCCTCCCGAGGGTAAAGAATACCCGCCGAGCTCAAACCAGGATAGAAATGCCCATTAAACTGACTGAGACCAGGCCCGCTGTAACCTAAAGTGGAGTGGGAGGGTGAGGGGGAAATGGAGGGCGGTGGGGGCAGAGGTGACGCCCACTCGGACACCGTGGAGCCCAGGGAGTAAGTGCCGAAACCTGCGGGTTGCGAAGCTCTCTGTGCTCCGTCCACCGGCAGACTGAGTGCAAAGGGCCGACTCAGGGGATCTGCTTCCATGTCGAGAGAACCAGCCGCTACACCAGACATCTCAGTCAGGAAGTTGCTCAAGCATGGTGACGGACCCGTGGATGCGGGTGAAGGGCCCTTCTCAGGCGAAGTGGAAATGTCAACGGCTTGATTTTTCGGGCTGCCCCTGCCATTACTGTCTCCTGACTCAGAGCTCAGATTCCCTCCAGAACTGCTCTTCTCTGGGAGACAGTCAGACTTTCTTTTTCTCTTGCGTCTGAAGTTGCCGTTGTCAAACATTTTTTCACAATTCGGATCTAACGTCCAGTAATTGCCCTTACCTTTAAAATAAAAGGAATTGGCCATTAAATACAGTTGTATGATAAATATGACACATTATTAATGAAAAATATTAAAATGAATACATATAACTAATAAATATTGTGTTATGTTTATGTAGTTGATTATTATTACGAGTTTTAACTTGATTTAATAAATAAAAATCAAAGAGACACTCACCTGGATCATCTTCATCTCGAGGAACCTTTTTGAAACAGTCGTTTAGTGAGAGATTGTGACGAATCGAGTTTTGCCATCCCGCTTTGCTCTTGTTATAAAAAGGGAAGTTGTCTGCAACATACTGATAAATCTGACTTAGTGTGAGGCGGCGTTCGGGCGCACCATGTATGGCCATCGCAATAAGAGCAGAGTATGAATAAGGTGGCCTGACCAGCTTCATAAGATCCTCTTGAGAAGGCATGGAGAACCAGCTCAGTTCACCACCAGGACCACCTGGTGGCCCAGGTCCCAAATAGGGCCTCTGCATGCCATAGTGCTGGGGGACGAAAGGAGGTCCTGGAGGGCCAGGCGTTCCACCCAGATAAGGATTGCTGTTCATCCCAGGGTTGTTGAACCACAGATAGGGGTTAGGCGATGAGGTGGCGTAGTCTCCGAGTTCGTACGAGGAAGGATTTGCTCGCTGTGGACTCGGCAGTGACGGTGGTGGATAGTAGCTGTCGCTGTACAGACTCAATTCTGGAGGTTCCTGTCCCAAGCTTGGGAACTGAGGGCCACATCTCGTCGGAGACTGACCTTGAGATTCATAGGATGTCATTGCTCGGTGATCCTGATGTGTTCCACTTGTAAAGTCTTTCTCTGTCCGTGTCTTTCTCTCTAATGACCTGTACTTCTTTAACTTATCGTCCAGGGATATTTTCAGGAGTTCTGAGATGTTTCCAATCGGAGTTGTTCTGCGTGTGTCCTCTCTCAGTGCTATTATTGTGCTTTCCTCTGCTGTATCAACATCACCTGTTGCACCTGTTTTATTTATGCATGTGTAGCACCGCCTAAGTCCCACCTTATTGAAGCCTTCCACGTGTTTAGACTCTTCCTGACACAGCCCCCATGCACCCACCCACCCATCCACAAACCAGCAGCACCACCATCACCTGAAGGCATTCACAGGGTTTAGCCTGACACACTGGAATTTTCTGTTACAACTACCTAAAACTCCTGAAAATGTATTCTTTGAAGTCTAACGTTTTTTTTTTTACTTCTATACTTCTTCAGATATTTTATGAGGAACAAACACTAATTTATTAACAGAAAGTTTCAATTGCAGCTTTTATTTTTGTTAGTAGAATGGTGTTTACATTCTTGTCATTCAACCATTCCATTCATTTCCCTTTTCGAAAGTGTTGTAATTAGTTAAAACATGCGAATACATTTTAAGCTAGATATAGAGCGTAATATAAGTGCAAACTGAATTCCATTGTATTATTATATATTACATTTATTTATATTTTTGTATGTGTTAATTGGTTCATTCATTCTTTTATTTAGCTGGCTACGGCCGGAGGTCAGGGGGACGTCGTGACGTAAAATAATATATTACGTGTTTTATTAATATTTTCTTTGAATTTCATTTAAAAAAGAAGTGAAGCATTATATTAAGTCCATATTGCCCTCAAAGAAACAAAAAGCAATGCGAATTGTGCAAGCCTGTACATCCTTTAATGTAGTCCTATAATATTGTTTATATCTCCCCCTATCTTTTGAAATTTCCTTTATTGTATTGCATTTATTGTATTGAATGTTTTGACATTGTTCAATTAAAATATATCTAATATTTTTTTTTAAACGAACACTGTTAAAGAACCGACATTGCGTAAATAAGTCAAGCAGATACTTTAAAACAAAGCGAAATGTACAGACTGTGTGCAATATTTGCGCGTGCACGCGCAAGAGCCGTTAAATCTAAGTGTGGCGAGCATTGCTCGAGTCAGCGGTCGAGATAAACCACGAAACAAATCGTCTACAGTTCGCTACATTTTCAAGGTAATTTTCTTAAGTTATTAGTTTCAGTTCACACTACAGTTATATTGATTTATTAACGTAATTCAAAGCAACGTCTCTTTGGTCTGAGGTAAATCTGAATGACAGAAACGGACGAAAGAAAACGTGTACAACTGATTATGAACGTTTAAAACTTGGTCTTATTTAATTTATCGTGAAAATGTAATTCATTTAACATATATGATTAAGTAATCCTGCGGGAGTTACGGAGTTTGCTGGTTTTTAACACTGTTAGATGTCTGACGACATTTCAAGTGTCTGTGAGGACTTCAGTCGTGAGAGTTTACAACTGAACCAACATTTGGAGAAGATGACTGAACAAATGGAGAATGTTTCAGGTAGATAGCAAACAAATACCGCAGTAAGTACAACAATAATGCCGTGAATCTTCAGTGTCAATAATCAGTGTCTTTGTCCTCAGTGAAGTTGTCTTGGATGGCCTATGATATGGTTGTGCTCCGCACCAGTCCAGATCTCGCTGAATCCCTCAAGAGCCTGGAGAATGAGTTCCTCAAGTGCAAAGCTGTCATCTATGGTCCCACAGATGGACAAGATAAAGATAGTCATCCTGCTGCTGAAGAACATAATATCCCCAAAGAATAATATTAGAGTTTCAGTGTACAACAGAGGCATCTGATATGATGATAATGTTAATGTTCTTAAATATCCTGCTAGATTTGCCAAAGTTATTCAGCGCTGACATATATTTGTGATTTAACATGATTTTATACCCTCACACAGATGAATAAAATGATCAACAAAGCAAACATGCTGAGTATGAATCTGATTTATCCAGTGTCATTAAAATGCAAAAAAAGGGGCTTCTGATTGTTCTGTATCATATTTGTATGCAGATTTCAGTGTTCTTCCAAATGAGTTTAATGATTTATTATTGTGTTTACTAATTCTCAAAATCCATTCTCAAAATCTAATATCCTACCTAAAATGCTGTTCAAATTTAAGTTCTTCTTGTATGTCACCCATTTTAAACAGAAGGAGACCATATAATTTGTTATACATAAAAATTATACTTACCTTTGTGTGTAATGGACTTACAGATGGAGTGTGCAGGAAATTCAACTGAGAACAGTGAACATGGGACCTTGGGTGGCGTGGATTACTTCTTGAAGCAGTTGGATTTAATGTCGGAATTGATGGACCAGTTGGAAGGTAAACTTGCAATGTTAGAAGTTCTTATTGTTAGCATAAATTAGTGACTGTTAGTGACTGTTGAACCAAATCCCAACCTTATTTTCTTAGGCTAAGTTCACACTGTCAGTTTTTGGGATTGACAACCGCATTTACTTACAGGTGTAAGAAAATGGCCCGTTTAACAGTAGTGTCTTGAATACTGTCTGTATGAACATGCAATGGGAGTCAAGCCTGCAACAGTGATCAAAGCGGTTGTAACCCGTAAATAACCGTACTGTTTGACGGTAACTGTATTAAGGACTCAAATACAGGACTGCCAACCGTACTCTGTTACTAGGTGAACGTGGCCTATAGATTTTTCAACAGTATTGTAAAATTACCTAATACTGTATAGTAATATACAGTTTAAAAAGTCATCTCCGCATACTCATGTTTTGACAATTCTGAAATGTGCTGGCAGTTTAATAGTTCCTCTTTTATAGTGCTGGCAGAAATTCTTCTGAGGGCTTTGAAATGGGTATTGCATGAACACATTTAGAAGAAAACGTGGCATCCTTGCCAAGGGTGGCAGTTAACGAAGAGTCAGCACTAAGACATTAATCTGTGCCCGCCGTCAATGCTAACACAAACATATCAGCACTCAGAACATCCCGCAAATCCTCCAGGGCTGTCAATAATGAGTTTTATTATGTCATAGTGCCATTGGGTTTGGCAAGAAATCATGTTGGCTACATCTATTGTTGAGCCCTGCCTATCCAGTTAAGTAGCACCAAACACCATTTATAAACATATTTCAACAGTTACTTGTGGATTAGACCGGCTATAGCCATATTTTAGATTGATTACTGTCAAATGAACTGATAGATTTTGCTTTTGGGTGTACGTTAACAGTAACCTTTGCTTAATACATAACAGAATGCTTCTATTTATATACTTTGATTACAGTAAACATAACCTGTTGGTGCTGGTTATGTTTCAGTCAGCCAGAAAGGAATGAGAGGGTCTCTTCTTGTGTTCTTCTTGCTGTATGTTCAACCACTACACCCTTTGTTTGCAGTGAAGACCCAGCTGCTGCAGTGTAACCTGACCGTATGCTTCACACACCCTGATAAAATGGCGTGCCTCCAGACTGACGTGGAAACCCCAACATGCACAGATGACGGAAGACTAAATATGTAACTCAAGAGAAGTGCTTTTTCACTTAAACATCACTATTTATTAGGAAACATTAGGTTCAAACATTAACAGCATTAGGAATATTTAATTTAGAACAGACAAAAGAGTTGATAAGACATTGAGTCTAAGAAAGCCTCTTGATCTTAACATTGAAAGTGTTTAAAAATGTATCCTCAATCTAAGAAGTGTAGACAGTCTTGTCTGATCAAATTAAACTGTGATTTAATAATTTAGTCTTGTACTTTATTTTTCAGTGCTTAGATATCCTGATGTTGATTTGCCAACATAATTTCTGCACTTCACCAGACAAAGTGGCTGAATTCCATTAAAGTCTGTTTGACAGCATTATATAGATTTCTCTTCTGCATTTTTGGATCAGAAACCCGCTGGGTGCATGAGGCAGCACTGCCGATGTGGTCTGGCTCCATGCTCCATTCCGTCTATCAGAATCAGTGGGGTATTCATGTGGTGTGCGATCATGTCCGCGACACTAGAGAAATTCTGGGACACAAATACAATCGATTGATTGAGGAAATATCACTAAACCAATTAAAAATACCACAGATGATAATCTAAAACACAGTCCGCACTCTTATTAACATTATCCACCTTTTTCATTAACACGGATGTAAGCCTATGAGCAAGACTTCTGGTTCATTATCTGCTATAGGGAAATAACGAGAAGAATAACAACTTACATTAAACGGTAAAGCTGTTTGCACTACAAACCAGTGTGTTCATAATTAAGAGAATACATTAGGACACACTGTTTTGCAATATCAAGTAGCAAAACAAGTTGTTTCGTACAGCTAAAAATAGCTGGACGCAGATGAGACCAGAAGCCTGACCCATAAAATGTACAAATGGCCCATTCTTACAGGACGAAAAAGGTGGATAAAGCAGGGGCGGCCAGTATCGATCCTGGAAAGCCACAGTCTTGCAGGTTTCAGCTTCAGCCTTAATCAAAAACACCTGAACAAGCTTATCAAGGTCAAAAAGTTACTAGAAAGCTTTTTAATCAAGGTTGGAGCAAAACTCTGCAGGACTGTGGCTCTCCAGGACCGATGTTAGCCACCCCTGCTATAAAGCCTACTGTATCATATTTGATACATAACTTTTTAACTAAATTATGCCTCTAATTTGTCAACATGATCAAAATTTGCTAAAAAAAAAAACTTTTGTACACAATCTACTACATTCCTTCTGTCATTTAATTGATAATTATGCTTTTTCAACAAATACAATGCCTTAAAGCATAATAAAAAATGATATAATGATTTGAACAAATTATAAAATGTGATTTGATTTTTACATTTTCCAAGAACAAATGTATTATATTATTCTTGTATTATATTTAAAAATCTAAAAATGTCTCCATCTTTTTGCCGTGAAATCTTTACTGATTTTCAAAAAGTAAACGTAAGAATTACTTTTTTTGCTAATATTTCAAGATAAACACTTACAAGATGAACAGCAAAATAGTTTTTTTTTACTATCTGTACAAATATGATATATGATTAGGCTTATGAGGCACATTTATTTGTATGGCTCTTAATCATCTTTGTATTGCTTTGCATTATGTTTTCCCCCAAAATAAAAATGACAGCTTTCATAAAACTAATAATCTATATTATTAGTTTTAATAATATAGATTGTTAGTTTAAATATTGGGTCAGTACAATATTTACAATACAATATAATTTATAAATTTTTATTTTACGCCAAAAATCATTCGGATAATAAGTAATGATCATGTTCCATGAAGATATTTAGTAAATTTCCTTCCGTAAATATATCAAAACTTAATTTTTTGGCTAGTAATATGCATTGTTAAGAATTTCATTTAGACAACTTTAAAGGTGATTTTATCAATAATTAGATTTTTTTGCACCCTCAGATTCCAAATTTTCGGCTTATTCAGCTTTCAGATGATGTATAAATCGGTTTAAAAAAATACCTTATGACTGGTTTTGTGGTCCTAGGTCACATACATCATAACCAAGACGTTAAAGAGTTAACAACATTTTTAATATTTAAATGTATTTTTATGTAAGTACTGTAGTATACTGTTATCTTGAAATGATTACAAGCTCTCAAAATCTTTCAAAAATCAAAAACTTTTTAATCATATATATGTCAGCAACTGCACCAAAATGAATAGTTTTGCTCTTTTTGGGCCTCTAGATCACTGTATCATATTATACAAGCCATAAAAGTCTGACACAGAAAATGTGATACCCAACAAAATAAACACATACCAAAACTGTTTTATGCTTTTGTCTAAAGGTTTGATAAACTGTTCCATTCAACAACAACAACAACAACAAAAAGATTTTTTCTGACTATTATTTATCATATACTATACACCAGGCTTTACAGGGTCAATTAGGACATCATTCAAGACTGACGTTTCTGTCAGAATCAACAGATGCCATTACCTCGATACCATTTAGGCCCGTGCCCAGGGAATATCCATCGCTGTTTCCAAGGAAACGGATCTGGATGTTGTACACTTTTTGCTGGTGAAGCACCATGAGTGTGTATGGCTGATCTGTGCAGCCCTTTGAACTGTCTCTCACCAAGAAAGTGCCATCCTAAAAAAAAAAAAGACAATGTATGTGCAATGTCTTCATACATTTGCCCTCTATTTTCTGCTCTCTCTTCACTTCATATAGCAAAGGCCTGGATTTTTATTGTGTTGTTTAATTACAAATCAATTCTCTCATAAAGCTTGATTTTATTACATTTAATATTAAGGGAGGGTTGCATTTTAGCAAAAATTTTAAAACATTCTATGACTTAAGTGGTGGAACTCACTCTGTTCATTTGTCTGAGTGAGACTTCGGCATCTCCTCGTGCCATTTGCCCCACATACCACCGTGGATCCATGTCCTGAGTGCATAAAAAACATTCAGCCTTTAGACTGTGGACTAGTGTGCATTTTATTCTATGACTGGAAATAATGACATGTAAGCAATACTGGGTTTGTGTTTCTTTTGTTTAACGTCATTGTCAAAAAAAAAAAAAAAACACAGGACCACGTGTAACAACAGCGCCATCTTGTGGTTATCCAGTCTAGCTGCATGTTTTAAGTTAACTGATGGTTTGTGGAATTGTGATGGTGGTTGTCGTGTTTATTATAAGTAACATAATTGTGCTCACCTGCCCCATCATCACATTCACTTCTACAGGTGGAGGAGGAGGAAAGTCATCCCTCTGTTGGGTGTTAAATCTGTGTTGGAGATTGAAAAAAAAATGTAGGTATTACTGCTCTTTGAATTTATAGGAATGAAATTCAAGTTGTTGATAAATATACACACCTTTGTGATGGAAAAGTTGCTGATTTTGAACCCATTGGTGAGGTGTTTTGGTTTGTTGCTGTAGGGATAAAAATGAAATTCTTTAAGTTCAAATATAAATGACCGTACAATACACAAGTTTTTAAGATGGTTTCAAATTAAAACTGATACCTGATTTGCCAAATTTTGGCAGAGTAGATGAGCCAGGTTTCTTAGTCCGATCTACCTTTGGCACACCAGGTTTTACTGTGGATATGATTTTCAAAACATTTAGAGATCATACTTGCTTAGTCAAAGGATTTGAAATTGAACTCACTTACATTGATTGGGGGGAATGGAAGGCCTGTGTGGAGAAGGGTCCGGTCGTGATGGAGGCTTAGATGTCTGAAAGTAAAGAGTCATTAAAGTAAAAAAGGGTCATTAAGATATATTTCAACTAAAAAGATCTTTACTTACATTCAAAAGCCCTCTAGGAATAGATGCTGGCCTGATGTCCTGGGGTGGTCTGGCAGAACCACGTGGGCTGTCTACACACCGCCACATTACAAAATGGGTGAGTAAATCGAATTTGAAATATATAGATTCTTTCATTTATGTATGTATTGTGAATTACCCAAGTATTCGCCTTCACCCAGAGGCTTGGCAACACGAAAGTGAGACGGTAATTCAGAAGGTGCATTAGTAGGAGGTGGTTCATAGTCATCCTCAGCATCAGGATCATCCTCAATATCACATGATGCTGCGCATATGTAATTGTCTTCAAACTCATTAGTATCTGGCTCCTCATAGTCGTTATCACTTCCTTCTTGGTCCTAGACAATGCACTTTATTTAATTTAATAATGCACATTTAATAGTAAGTTCCAAAAAAGTATAACATGAAGACTTACAAATTCATCAGAGTCCCAGCCTCCTGAAGTAGATTCTACATTTTTTCAAAAAAAAAAAAAAAAAAAAAAATATATATATATATATAGAGAGAGAGAGAGAGAGAGAGAGACATATTTTAGGTATTGTGCATAATGGGTTAAGTAGTATAACCGCAGTTGTTTACATAGCTGCACAAGAGTTACCTTGGTTTGGAGGCATCCGATGATCTGGTCTAGTCAAGACAAAGGTTTTAAAATGTCAAAGTCTTAGAGACAGTTCAGCTTTGTTTATTAAGTGTTTTATAGCATGATCTTGCTTACCTGTTAAACACACCCTTCTTTTGTTTGTTGTTCTGATTAATATCTCTGCAGATCTTTGTGATAAATCTTCCAAATAGAAAACCAGAAGTAAATACATATAGAGCAATGTAACATTTACAAGCTCAACAGACTATACATACTTTGAATATAGATTTTTATCTCCTTTTTTTTAACAATATTTGGAGGCAAACAGTAAACATTACATCTTATGATCACTTTTAAGTGACTCACTTAGATTTCTGTCTTGTATTGGACAGTTGCTATAATCTAGACGAGTAATGCTTCTGTAGCTCAAACAGAATGCCAAGGCCATGGGTTTGATTCCCAGGGAATGCATGATCTAATGAAATGAACTAATGCAATTTCCAGCCAATGCAAGTTGCTTCAGATATAGACATCTGCAAATTCAGACATAGCAAAGCCAGAAGGCACATGCCCTTTATCCCTATTCAGTTAGTCTAGTTTATACCTTTTTATTTTCTGTGTGAGGATTTTGTTCTTGGTGTTGCGCTTAAAACTTACGGTATGTGTGCTGTGGGAAACTTCTTAAGGTCCTTATCAGTCATATTCTAGAACAAGATAAAAACAGGAATAGTTTTATATAATACTACCAAAAATGTTTTGAGATTGTGTTGTTTTCCTTAATGGGGTCATGAACCTCTTTTGGTTTTATTTTGTACTGTTTTCTGAGGTCCACTTCTAATGTTATCAACATCAAAAAACGTAAATTATAAATAATAAGCTATTTTTTGCCCTGTTTTTAACCCCCCTCATTAGAATGCACCACTTTGAACAGGTGTGGTGAGTTGTAGATGCTAAAGTAAACACCCACTGCTGTGATTGGCTAATATTGTGTCTGTTTAACAGCGTAGATTCCACATAGATAGACACTGACATAATTTGGGTCAAAAACGCATAAATATCTCAATACATATCAAACAACCTGTAAGAAGAGACAAAGCTACACTGTAAAAAATTTGCTGTAGTTCTGCAGCTGGTTGCCAGTAACTTACTGTAGATTTTTAATTTATGTTATTTACTGGCAACAGTTTGTTCAAAGTTAAATGAACATTAAACATTAACAAGTCTTTGTCTTTACAGAATAAAACTATAAAATAACAACCTACTGCAAAGCATTCTGGGAACCAGAAACCTTCATCAACCTTTTTCTGTTTTTTTCCTTCAGATTTTGGTTCCCAGAATGCTTTGCATGAGGCTGTTATTTTAGTTTTATTCTGTAAAGATAAAGACTTGTTAATGTTTAATGTTCAATTAACTTTGAACAAACTGTTGCCAGTAAATAGCATAAATTTAAATCTACAGTAAGTTACTGGCAACCAGCTGCCAGTAATACTGTAATTTCTACAGATTTTGTTTACAGTGTAGAGTGACTACGTCATGAAACGTTACTTAAACTTGTGTTGTGACATTACTGCCGGATGCAATATAGTTGCTTTTATTTTCAATCTTTTTGTTTGTAAATGAATCCGTGGTAAAAAAGAGTGAACAAAGTACCAAGTTCTTACTGATGCCGTCTAGATCTTCATTAAAAATGACGTTCATTAAATCTTTTCTAACGTTGGGGTCAGAGGGAAGGCAACACAAACACTGTTTTTCCAAAACTTAGCACTGTTCAATGTCTTTTTGTTTTCAAAGGCAACTTAGACCTGCAGTGGGTGGGGCTAAACAGGCAGTGATGTAGAAGCAGGCGTTTATCTTTTTCTGCCGAGGCGGTGCTTATTCACACTATTACATCATAGAGTAGATCATTTCAAAAGCTATATACTGCCTTCAATATAAGCTGTTTTTAGAGTAATGACTTTTGAGTTCTGAAACTCACAGGATGTTTTTTTATAGTACAATGACTTCTTATATGTCAAATGATCAAGGGAATTTCAGTTTCTCAGTTCATGACCCCTTTATTGTGCAAGTAGGACATCCATTTACATTACCAAATATTCTTTTTGCCATTAGTTGTAATAATCCAGTGAGATTTTTGTATCTACAGAGATTGGATCTCACCATCATTGAGTGATACTAAAATTGCATTTTAAATAATAATTCAAATGTTAACATATGTTTCCTACTAGCTCATTAAAGCAAACATTATAAATATTATATCTTACGTGCCTACATCCTTTGCACAATACCATATACCAGGGCCGTAACCACATTGAGGGGGATTCACTCCAATATTCAGCTCTCTTGTTAGGATGCCAAAACGCTTTAAAAGTTACTTTTTTAAGCCTGCACTGCCTCATCACTCATCGATGTCAGAATCATTGTAATGGCCAATCAAATCAAAGTGGTCTACTGGTTCAAAGTGGTCTACTGCTCACAGAGGCAAAATGCAAAATCTAGTGCGAAGCGTCAGTTTAACGTTAAAAGAGAGCGAGGTAATCATTTAATATTAATCAACTGATTTACGATAGAAATGTTAAATGATCGACAGTCAGTGTTGGGGGTAACGCATTACAAGTAACATGAGTTACATAATCAAATTACTTTTTTCAAGTAACTAGTAAAGTAATGCATTATGAAAATATCTGATTTACTTTTTCAAATAAGTAATGCCAGTTACTTTTTTCCCATTTATTGATTGAAAGCTCTCCTGTCCCCATGTTAAGAGAAATCGGGAGTAAGATTACTTTAGTTCTAGAATAAATGTGATAAATGCATTAATTCATCTCACTCACAAAAAACAAATTCAGTGTTCCTCAAAATGAATAAAAACTGTAAAAAGCAACTCAGAATATGATGCAAAACTGCAATAATTAAATAATAAAAATATCATTTTATGCATTTAATCCCATTTTTCTAGTGTCTTTGCTGCTGTCCTTCGATGATCCAATTCAGCCATACTAATGAGAAATAATGACTCAAGATAAACTAATACTTGTTCATCTTTTTTTTTTTTTGCTAAAGAGTGTTGAACTTTCTTCTACTGCGCTGTACTGTACAGACGTGAATTTACTTTTCCTCTAGCCAGAGGCTTTTGGTGTGAATAGGCTTTTACATTTGCCAAAAATAGAGCTTTTTATATTAAAAGCAAATAAGCAAGCTTTTCCCAGATTTAAAAAGTAACACAAAAGTAACGTAATGCATTTCGTTCCATAATAAGTAACCAAGTAAATACTAAGTAAAAGTAACTAATGTAAATAATGCAATATTGTAATGCATTACTTTTAAAAGTAACTTTTCCCAACATTACAGACAATCATTTTTTTCTCAAATATATGGCCATTTTTGGAGAGAGAGAGAGGGAGAAAGGGAGTTGCATGTGTGAATTATCTGCATCTCTCGCTATAAACAAAATTAAGCTGTGAGTTTGGTAACTTCAAACACACCTTGTTGGTGAGAAATGTAATGTAGCGATTCAGAATCTAAGATATTTTATTTAAATAAAAG
>NC_133376.1:31082667-31211369 GCF_049309525.1 Garra rufa
AAGTCAGGGAGTCAGTACTTAGCTTGATGGAGAGCATGGCAGTTCTTCTGATGAAGAAACAGTGCATTCCTGGTCTTTGTCATGCGCAAGTAGAATCCTTAAGCTAAAAGGAAATAGGTCTTTTGTGGAGTGGAACAGACTGGGATCACTGTTAGTGCTGAGGTTTTGAAGTGGTTAAACCAAAGGGCTGCACTAGATTACAACCTAATTCTATCCATATGAAAGGTCAGTAAAATAAGAGACAAGGAGGGGATGGGAACGGGGGTCATGGCTGAGATGACAACAACATGGTACTGTATTTGAGGGGATGGCCACTTTGTTCCTTATTCATCAGAGCTCAGCAGGGTGGCCTGGGAAAAAACACAGCACCCTGAAAGGCAAATAGGCATTCTGTGGTGAGCGAATAGTTTGTTTCTGTTGATTGGAGTACTTTGAGTACATTTCTCTCTCTCTCTCTCTTTCTCTCTCTCTCTCTCTCTCTCTCTCTCTCTCTCTCTCTATATATATATATATATATAAAGCAAGGTGACCTATTATTTAATCAAGTCTCCTACTTTTTAAAAATCAAACATGATGTCATTTTCATCTTAAAACTAGGAAGTGGTTAAGGGAAGTAAATTAACTCACTTAAATTCACTGTAGCATACTATATTCTGAAAGTCCCACCCCCTGTCCTCTAAGAGTCAAGACCCCCACTGGAGCCAATATCCCATCATTCATCAGGCCAGACAGTTTGGCAGATTTATGGCATTTCCCACAGAGTAAATTGACTATGCATCAACTAATAGGCAACCAAGTGAGAAATCTACTGATAAATTTTAAGAAAACAACTGTCATGATTAGGCCATAACATCCAATTTGGTAAAACATAATCACTCTATGTTGACACATGAAGTAGCAAGGCCTGGTTTTACAATTTAAATGTGTTCTCGACATCATAACGTGACTAATAATGGAATTGAGATCCTTCCCTTTGATTTATTTACATGCAACGCGGTGACTTCCGCAAGTGTGATTATGTACACCAACACAGCGGTAACGCGGATTAACATGCCAAACACCTTCCAGCGGTGGCATGTTTCCTACGGGCTTTGTCTACACTTTTGTCAGCATACTGTCCGCACTGTCCGCATATCAAAGTGCGCCAGAGTCTAGGCAAGGGAGGCGCCTAGCGCCAAGTGTGACAAAGTTAATCCCTTCAAGAGTATTCATTAAATAAACGGCCTATACGGCGGTACTAATTGAGATCCCCATCAGTTCTTTTTGAGGGTTTTTATTTCTCGCTGACGACGCGTGTCTGGGATACAACGCTCAAATGACTCAGTACAGCAATTATGATAGATATAGGAGACTGCTATGGAAACCATCAGAACTGATCATCGCTTAGAAATTACTTAATTCGTCCTACTTTTTGTGCTTAATCACAATGCGAAGAAAACAATTGTATCCCTTTCATAATGTCTAATAATGCTTACCTTTCACCGTCGTTTTGATTTAAGCAAAACCCTTTGGATGAACACAGACAACGTGATTATTATTCATGAGGCCAACAGGGAAGACTGAAGCAAAAAGAGAAGATGATTTTGACTTTGAGTTCATGTTTAAATAGATACAACGTAGTAACTTTAACAAAGTAACTTTAATTGTTGTTTATTCTTAATCTTGGCCTTAAATATTGTTGGTATTTTTCACAGAAATGACTAGTTTCAAGAAGCACCAGAAGCCATTCTTTAAAAAAATGTGTCTTGAGTAGCACGAGTGTATGAATAGCAATAGCCAAAAATACATTGTATGGGTCAAAATTATCGATTTTTCTATTATGCCAAAATCATTAGGATATTAAGTAAAGAACATGTTCCTTTAAGATATTTTGTAAATTCTCTAATGTAAATACATCAAAACGTTTTTTTTTTTTTTTATTAGTAATATGCATTGCTAAGAACTTTTTACACAATTTTTTAAAGGCGATTTTATCAGTGTTTTAATTGTTTTGCACCATCAGATTCCAGATTTTCTAATAGTTGTATCTCGGCCAAATATTATCATATCCTAACAAATCATACACTAATGAAAATCTCATTTATTCATCTTTCAGATGTATAATGTAGATCAGTAAACAATTTTAAAAAAACATTGACCCTGACGACTGGTTTGTGGTCCAGGGTCACAAATATGCCTTTTCAGTCTTACTCCGAAGTATACACAATATATATATATATATATATATATATATATATATATATATATATATATATATATATATATACAATATTTTCATGTTTCTTTCTTCATAATTCATGTTGCATATTCAAAATTCCCTAAGGTCTTTTGCGATAGATTCAAGCGGCTTTTTCGTATTTGAACGTTGTTTGTTCTGTTGAACATACAGAAATATCCACTATACATAATTAGGTTCGTAAACAATAATAAACGAGACCACAAGCGATTTCATTTTCTTCGTTTTATTAAAATACTTTAATATATACTTATGTACAGAAATAGCAAATATTAAGAAAAAGTGCAAATGAAGGTGTCCTCAGAAAAGAGTTTGTTTTATTTTGGTCCTCTAGGTCTGCGTCTGTGGTGCCCGTGCCCTCCGTGTCTCCGTGCGCAAACATGTTTGACAGTGACCTGAGAGCAGTTCTCGCACTTTACTGTGCAGCACCAGTGGAACTTGCAGTTGCAGCTGCTTACTATCTCGGTGCGCCTCTCCTCCACCCGCAAACCGCACTCATGGCACAGCCTGCGACAGCTTCTCCTTTCCCACTGAGTTAGACTTTCCCCATGTTGTAAGCACTCCCGACCCTCCGTGCCAGCAAGCCCGAGACTCAGGTTCTTGGCGCAATAATCCGGCGAATCCTCCAGATAGATGAGCTCTGTCCGGGCGATGGAGCCAAAAGCATCTGACATGGCCATGCGGTTGTCTGCGCTGTTGCCGGCGCGCATTCGTCTCTTGTCCATTTCGAGTTTCTGGGCCTGGTCGTGCTTCACTTTTAGGTAATTGCCAATCTCACGGAAATCAGAAAGCTGCATCCAGCATGTTTGCATTGTGCAACTTTCTGACATACCATGGCACCTACAGATCCTCTTCATGGTCGCCTTCACAGCCTAGAACACGAAGTATTGTTAATCTACAGATCTTTGTGTATGTATTCTTTATACATGTACATCTATAGGCTAAATACGTGTAAAAAAAAAAAAACTTGTCTGTCAAAAGTTTTAGAAACCAAAAAGTTACTGTAGGCTACTTTTTGTGAAGATATAACCATAACAGCAGCTGCTGCTCAGTTTTACCATATCACTTGCGTAACAGTTTATATCACAAGCTTTTTTTAATAGTGAGGTGCATCTTGCAAAACCTAAATTGTATTGTAGCGCCCCTAGCGGACTTTGAGCTGTATGAAAGAATATTTGTTTAATTTTTAATCCTGTATTTTAGAATAATTAAATCCTGTTCAGATGTCAAATGTTTTTAATCTCTCAGAACAGTATAAAAACGCTGACATATGTGACCCTGGACCACAAAACCAACCTTAAGTAGCATATTTGTAGCTATCGCCAAAAAACACATTGTAAGGGTCAAAATGATCGATTTTTCTTTTATGACACAATTCATTAAAATATTAAGTAAAGATAATGTTCCATGAAGTTATTTTTGTGAATTTATTACCGTAAATATATGAAAACTTAATTTTTGATTAGTCATATGCATTGCTAAGAACTTAATTTGGACAGCTTTAAAGGCGATTTTCTCAATATTTTGTTTATTTATTTATTTTTTTGTATATCGGCCAAATATTGTCCAATTCTAACAAACCATACATCAATGGAAAACTTGTTTATTTTATTTTGGAACGCTTTCAGATGATGTATCTTATGACTGGTTTTGTGTTCCAGGGTCACAAAAGCATCTCTCAACTCAACTTACCAAACGTCCAGCTTCATTATTATGAAGATTAACAGCAGCTCTGGAGTCTTGACCAGTCTCAAGCGCATCCACATATTGTTTAGAAATTCTCTCTCCAAAATCCACGTTGTCGCTACATCCTCCCCAAAGCCAACCACGACCCCCTGAAACGAATAGTGTTTAACCGATTAGATAAATGCGTCGTGACTGCTTGGAAAACGACAAATACTTCACTTTTATAGCACTGTTATTACACAAATATGGTATTAGTAGCCCATTTTTGTCTATATTAGATTGGCTTTAGATTGATAGCTTATAAATGTATTCAAGACGTGTAGTGTTCTTACCAAATTTGCCGTTCCTCGAACTGTCACATCCGCAGTCGTCTAAATCTCCCAGACTGCAGTTTCTGGTTAAAGTGTACATAACGCCAGCTGCGCTTATTGCGTGGACAAACGACGTCTCTCTCGTTGCTAGAGTAGTTTAGAGAATAAATATACTGCTTTATTTTTCAGACTTTAATTTTTTTAGATAAACAGCTCACATTATGAACATATCTTACCACTTCTAAAACCTTTATGAGTTGAAAGTTGCAGAGCGCTGTCCGGGCAGTTCCACCTGTCCCATGCAAACTGATGTTTGCATTCGCGTATCCCGCTTTGCGCACCGACCTGCACACTACTTGCATAGGTAAGATACGCCTATAGAAAGAAGATAAGAGGTTTTCTGTTATTTCAGGCACACCATAAAACAAATGATGATATAGGCCTAGTATTTTTTTCTGTAAAACGATTTCTCGAAGGTTTTTTTAAGCCTGAGAAAGTAGATTACCTTTGGTCCAGTCATCAGCAAATTGTTCATTGTCCTATGGAAGGAAAGAGTAAAACAAAATATGCTTTAACAAGAGCAATTATGTTTACATTATAATAACTGATAAGAATTCGCTAATGCATTCTCACCATGTGTTCCCAGGGAGAGCCTTGTCGCAAATATAGAATAAAAAGACCCAAAGAAATAAGCCAGCCATTATCTTAGATCCACAGCGATAAAGCAGGCAATGTGCTGATTTGAGAAAGTGATGTGCCGTCATGTTTTTTATACTCCTCCCAACTCGGACCAGTATACCTTTTGTTACAGGATTCCTGTCAAGCTATTGGTCCACAGCCAAGGAAACGCCTCTAATGAACTTCAAAGGATATCAACACACCACAGCTTATTCTCTCTCCGCGGGCAGGGACTCAAAGTCGTTCGAGCTGATGCATTATTCAAGTGTGATTGGGAGTGATTTTACACCGTTTATTCACCAATAAACATTTGAACCAGTTGTCAAACATGCGGAATGAAAGTGACCACTCTGAAACTGCAATTTAGTTTTAAATATTTAATGTGCTTCCCACGACAAAATAAGTCAATTTAATATATATATACAAAACAGAAAGTGATAGTTTAAAAATAATAACAATGTTATACTTAAAAATAATTGCCTTAAATAATAAGTTCCATAAAAAACAACACTTCAATCCCCTGGTGAAACACTACACACTGTCAAGTGATCTGTGCGAGAAAAAACATGGTGCAAGTATTCAGAACAAACTTTTAACATAATTGTAAGTAAATAAATCTGTGATCTAATGTCGAAAACGAAGAAGTGCAAATAATGAAATTAGGTCTACGTGAAATTAGAACTTAGTAGTGATAAATCCAATTGACAGTGGGAACGAGGAAGACTTGTGTCTTATCTAGGGGTTCGAAATGACATTTTCCCGTATATAGCAAATACAAAAAGCAGCATATCTTGAAATCTCATATAAAATATATTTACATTGGAATATACAATTTATATTTGCAAAGATGAAGACTTCATCTATTACGTGCATGCTGTCTTCTGCGTGAATTGTTGTGCGGCCGACGGTTTTTGTGTCTTTTTGCGCAAAAATACTTAGTCACAGTCTGAGTGCATGTTTCGCATTTGACTGTGCAACACCAATGAAATTTACAGTTGCAGCTGCTCACAGTCTCTATCCTTCTCTCTTCAACTTTGAGACCACATTCGTGGCAGAGCCTCCTGCAGCTTCTCTTCTCCCACTGAGAAAGATTCTTTCCGCTTTGTAGGCATTCCCTGCCTTCGGTTCCATGTAATCCCAGGCTGAGGTTTTTCACGCAGTAGTCTGGAGACTCTTCCATATAAATGAGTTCGGTGCGCGCAACGGTGCTGAATGCGTCCGCGATTGCGCCGCGATTGTCCGCGCTGTTACCAGCTCTCATCCGAATTTTGTCCATCTCCAGCTTCTGCGCTTGATCGTGCTTGATTTTCAGATAGGTGCCGATATCTCTGAACTCGGCCAGCTGCATCCAACATGTCTGGATACTACAGCTTCCAGATACACCGTGACACTTACAGGTCCTTTTGAGGGTTGCTTTGACAGCCTGAAATACAGAAGTTTTACATTACCCATATGTTCTAATAAAAAAAGTTTCTTTGACTAGAGAAAGTAGATATATAAGAGAATACAATTATACTTACAAGTCGACCAGCCTCGTTGTTGTGCAGGTTGACAGCAGCGCGGGAGTCGTGACCATTTTCCAGCGCATCCACAAATTGTTTAGCGATTCTTTCTCCAAAGTCAACATTGTCACTGCAGCCTCCCCAAACCCAACCACGACCACCTTTGAAAAAAGGCAACAGTCTAATGTTATTGGTCTGAAAACATTAGGCAATTTGAATTACAGATAGGCTAAGTGTAGTTCAAATAATACATTATAAAAATGACTTACCCATTTTTCCAACCTTGGAGTCGTCACAGCCACAGTTGTCGAAGTCTCCCATGCTACAGTTCTTTGTCAAAGTGTACATAACTCCAGCAGCACTTATGGCATGCACAAAAGCGGTCTCTCTGGTGGCTAAAAAGTAGATAATAATAAAGAAATCATTAGAACATGTTCAATTCAATACATTTTTAATGTGTTTGCATACTGAAAAGAAAACCACTACACCCTTAAAAAATAAAGGTTCATCGATGATTATTTTATGATAAAAGAAGCATAAAAGAATCTAGTAAAGGATCGCTGCTCATCAATAACGATTTTCTGTGTAGAAGGTTCTTGTGTTAATTAAAATACTTGTTTGGTGATTCTTCTGGAAGTTCTTGGTGTTACAAAGTTTTTGAACAGAAAGAACAAAGTAAAAAAATGAAACATTAAAAACAGAATGCTTAATATCTGATCGAATAACTTGCTTACCACTTCGCAGGCCGTTATGTGTGGATAACTGGAGTGCGCTTTCCGGACAGTTCCACCTGTCCCATGCGAACTGATGTTTACACTCTTCAATACCACTCTGAGCCCCAGCCTGCACACTGCTGGTGTATGTAAGGTAAGCCTGATGGATGTAAAAGACGAGAATTCATTAGACATTGTACGTTCAGACAATAAAGTAGCCTGTATATATATATATATATATATTATATATATAAATTTTGCTGCACGTTGCCTAGATATGAAAACGTCAATTACCTTTGGTCCTGTCATCAGGAAGTTATTCACCGACCTTGTAAAAGAGAAGAAGAAAAAAAGCTTGACATTAACACAAGTTTTGTTAATTCATAGCAGTGACAAAACAACTCAAATATAAAAACATATTTCGAATATTTTGTGAAAATATCTGTACCATGCTGTTGTCGACAGTATGTGACAGCACATAGACATCACCAACGATGCGAAAAGCTGGCAAGGGTTCATTGCTGCGTGAGCCACCCCTGATTCTTCGATGCTCCCTTCTTGTGGAGATGCAAGGCACAAACACTGAGATGGATACCCAGGAAGAGACAGAAGACAAGTGACTGAATGCTCGAACGAGCAAGGCATTTATACCTGTCGCCAACTTTGAGTGACAGGCATCTCCCAACCTTTGACAATTCGCTGTGAAAAGACGTCGAGGAGGTCACTGGAATTGTGCGGCCTGAACTGCACTTCAAAGCATTAACACTTTTCACTACGCCCTTCAGTATAACTTGCATTAAGCTATCGAGGGTTGTTTCAGTATGTTTATAGATAAACTCTAATTTTTTACCCGACTACTGTTTATTTAGTTAGGCTACTCAAGTTCGAAAATTATTTTTGCAACTTTAATATGCTACTATTTGTGACCCTAGACCACAAAATCAGTCTTAAGTAGCACGACACAAAAATACATTGTATGGGTTAAAAATATCGATTTTTCTTTTACGCGAAAAATCGTTAGGATGTTAAGTAAAGATCATGTTCCATGAAGATATTTAGTAAATTTCCTACCGTAAATATATCAAAACTTAATTTTTGATTAGTAATATGCATTGCTAAGAACTTCATTTGGACAACTTTAAAGGCGATTTTTTACACCCTCAGATTTTCAAATATATATTGTGTATATCTCACAATTAAAAAAAAAAAAAAAAAATTACCTTAATGACTGGATTTGCGGTCCAGGGTCACATTTGTGTATTTGAAAGACTGTTTGAATGAATTGGACTGTCCAAAGCAATCAAACTGTCTAATATCCATTCATTAGACTGAAGGTGTTGTGTAGTGAATTCATGAATATGTTGATTCCGTGTTGGACGTGTATCACTGGACAGTCATTTTTGCATTACAATAGCTCTTTTATCTGCCTTCTTAAATTAAGAGTTTATTAGTTTAGAAATAATAGGCTACTAGACTGTTCTATGCACAATAAAATACATAAACATAGACAATATATAGCCTGTATAGTCATTTAACATTTTTATTTTTTGTTGGTTTGGTTAGGCTAAGCTTCTTAACTTTATAGGTGTTCTTTATTTGAGTCTTGACTTTTCACGTTTTTGGGAAAGTTTTTCACCGGGAAATGACACTGAAATGTAAGGGGTTGCTCTACATTGTATACAGAAAGCCATAAAATCATTCGGCTCCGTTCGCTAAGGGCCATGCAAATAACATGTAACACTTCTACGCC
Organism: Garra rufa; assembly: GCF_049309525.1. Classification (NCBI taxonomy): domain Eukaryota; kingdom Metazoa; phylum Chordata; class Actinopteri; order Cypriniformes; family Cyprinidae; genus Garra; species Garra rufa. Next base: position 31,091,544 of record NC_133376.1, read on the forward strand.
TCTGACACTCTGGTGTTAATAGAAGACCAGCTGATCCCCTGGGAACAGCTCTGGTGTGAAAAATGTCTGGAAATGTAGTCCGACACATGAATAGAGAGCAGCATGTCATAATATTAGCCTGCAAAATTATATAGCCTATTAATCCATACGATGTATTGGATCATTTGACTCATGGGACTTGAGTCAAAATGGATACATTTTTAAGTTGCCCACTGGTTTAAGCAGTGAAAATCTCCTCTTATGTCTAAAAAGTAATAATAATAAGATATATAAATCATAGTTTTTAATAATACGGCAACTAGTTTTCATAACTCAGTGCTTACTGTTGACAATTCAATCGTGTGTCATGTAAGACTAATTCAAAACCAATAAGTCAATTCACACTAAGTTATTATTTGTCACTAGGGGATCAACAGCTGAATAATGTAAACAAAAGGATAATCATGAGAACGATTATATTTCATCATTTTACTTTCGATGAGTTTTGCGATTAATTAATACGCTATGTGGAGATGTGATTTTTATGAATTGTTGCTCGTGGAAGATTAATTGTTGAAACCACGTATTGACATCTTCGAATCAAATCGTTAGCCACTCAAAATCCCTTTTCAAAACAGCATTTATTTAATGGTCGGATAATGGTTTAACCAATGCTGCTGGCTGGAAGACAATGGAGGGACATGCAAGTGAGGATAATCCCCACTAATTGGACATTGGCATCATCAAGTCTAAAACAAGGTGCCTGAAACCCAAATTCCCACACCTACTTGTTACAAAACAAACCCGTATTAAACAATGATCTGGTGCAAGCAGACCTAACCTAAACGGGACCGTCGTGCCATAAACGTTCTGTCGCAAATATCTCAGAATGGTTTTATGGCGTAACAAACTGAGGGCAATGACACATCGCTTACTTTCAATGTGCAGTGAAGGAATAATCACAATGTAAGCATTAAAATGACTAGATGATCATCACCACAGCGTTTACTCCCCACATCAGACTGATATCAGGGAACATGGCTCACCTTGCTGCAAAGATGATCCATTTTGACGAGTCACTCACATCAGCTCAGGTGCAGTTCATTAGCCTTTGCTGTGTTAAGGCCTTTCGCCTTGTTTTGTGATTAAGGAAGGAAATCTAAAACACATATAAGTTCTTTGAGATGTGCTATATTTTCGTAAAAAAACAGTAAAATCATAAAGTGTAACGTTATTCAATTTGACCTGCATGAGCAAACTTTAAAAATAGTTTTGTCACATAAAATGTCAAATGTCTTTCAGTATGTTTGTAAAATGTCAATATTTTAATAGTTTTAAATAATGTAGCTTGTGCCAACGTTCCATTTTTCAATTATTTTAAACTTTCAATGAAACAGATAGTAATAATAATCGTATATAATCGTATAATATTTAATAGCTTACATGAATTAAAAAACTTAAGTAGGTCCGGGAACGCTACCTTTTTTACAAAGCTTTCTATGCATGTATTCTGCAAAAAGGACCAGTTTATTAGGTGTTTGTACGAGCAAAATAGGGTATTTAAACCAATTAAAGACACTTCGCTTTTTATTTGTGTTTGTATGTCTTTATCAGTTTACTTTATTGGTTTTAGTTATGTCAGGTTTCCAGAGATAAGTTGGTCATAAAATACGATAAGGGTCGGAGAAGCACTGTGGTATTCTGAGTGCCGTAGATGGGTGGCAAGAACAGTGACGCCAAAGCGCAGCCGCGCTTCTCAATAACATCTCAACCATAATTGAGTTCAAAGGAGATCTAGGCGCGTCCCCTAGCACCTCATCAGCAGGTGTTAATTGTAAAAACAAGAATAGCCCTGTAAAATACATGTAGTATCGGATAATCAGCGATGTTTGAGCTGCGGGTACATGACCTGACGTGAAGACGAACTTTTCTCTGCGCCATTTTATCTAGGCCGCGGTAACTCATTGGATGGATAAAGACATCTCATACCGTCGAACGTATCTATCAACGATTACGTTACCTCGGCTTTAAAGCAAGTAGCAATAATAACCTGAGTGGCTTCAGGTGTGACATAATCATGCTGCTATTAATCGTAGCGCCCCTGCTGGCTACGCCACATAGCCTAACAAACACCTTTTACATTTTTAACCGTTCATGCCAGGTCGAAGAATATGTTCGACGTAACCACTAAATTATCTTTGAAATTAAATCTTTTATTTCTAAAGTAGTTAGTATTTCTAGCACAAATGTGACCCTGGATCACAAAACCAGTCATTTTTTACACTGTTACATCATCTGAAAGCTGAATAAATAAGCTTTCCATCGATGTATGGTTTGTTAGGATATGACAATATTTGGCTGAGATGCAACTACTTGAAAATCTGAGGGTGAAAAAAAAATCAAAATATTGAGAAAATCGCCATTAAAGTTGTCCAAATGAGGTTCTTAGCAATGCATATTACTAATCAAAAATTAAGTTTTTATATAGTTTTGACCCATACAATGTAGTTTTGGATACTTAGGATTGGTTTTGTGGTCCAGGGTTACATATCTTTGACTTTTACTTCAACAAGATACACTCTAAAAAATGCTGGGTTAAAAACAACCCAGTGCTGGGTGAAATATGGACAAATCCAGTGAATGGGTTGTTTGGACTCAGCGGCTGGGTTAAATGTTTAAGTTTAAACAAACCAGCCATAGTCATTTTTAAACAATAGTTGTGTCAAATAAAACTACCCAGAAGATTGGGTTAAACAGTTAACCACTGGGTCAAAACAACCCAATCGCTGGGTTTGTCCATATTTCACCCAGCATTTTTTTTTTTAAATGTTCATGCCATATATATTTATTTCACGTCAAGTCTGACAGGTTGTGAGAGGTGTTGTAATTATTGTGATTAATTTTAATTCAAGAGATGTATTCTTCTCAAACCTGTTCACATTGTGACCACTTACCCCAACATTGGTGCCCGAGAGTGTGTACCGTTCAAAAGTTTGGAGTATGATTTTTGACAAAGGAAATAATACTTTTATTCAGCAAGGATTTATTAATTTGATCAAAAGTGACAGTAAAGACAAAACTATCCACAAAATATCAAGCAGCACAAATGTTTAAACACGGATAATAATAAGACATGTTTCTTCAGCACCACTTCAGTACATTAGAATGATTTCTGAAGGATCACGTGACACTTAAGAATAATGGTTGCTTTGCCATCATAGAAATAAGGTACACTTTAAAATAAATGAAAATAGAAAAAAGTGATTAAAAAAAGTAATTACATATTTTACTGTATTTTTGATCAAATAAATGCAGCCTTGGTAAGCACAAGAGACTTCATGTACTAATCATGTACTTAAAAGCCTACCTAAAGAAAAATAATTTTAAAAGGAGGAGTTGTATTTGGTATTTTATTTGTTTTACATTTCATTTGTCTTTATTTGATGAAGAAACCCTTTAAAAAAATTAAAAAACGAATGCACTAAACAATTTGGTAAAATATCTACTTTGAACCCTGTCTCAAGTCATCCCCCTTCATTACACTCCCATTCATAGGCCCCAGTGACTCCAATCGCCATTGTAACCATGCATCACATGGGGCAATAGCACCCTTTAAACAGAAATAGGATTTGTAATGTCTGCCATGTCAGAAGAACATGTCTTGTGCTTGTCTTCTCCTTGTCTCTTAGGTCAAGGGGTGGCATCGCCTTTCCTCTCCTGCTCGATAGCTGAAAACAGAAAAAAAAGATAAAAAGTAGCTGTTTTAGAATAGTAAACGCCTTTATTGTGCCAGTAAAGCTTCTTAAGAGAGAAGTAGATGTGTTTGAAGGATAAGGATGAGGGAGCGTGGCATTATTGCAAATAAGATGCTTATTCACATGGGAAATTCTGCAAGCAGGCTTAGGTCTGCACTGCAATGCTGATGGAGGACTTTAAGCTGACACCCTGAAAAAAAAAGACTGAAGGGGTGGACGATGGAGGAGAATAAAGAGAGTAGGTAGGCAGATCACTGCAGAGACAAAAAAGCCAGATGGGGGAGAAAATAGAGAGACCTTCACCACACCCAAACTGATTGGACACACCGAACGTCGTAATGTAACAGACACTCACTCTCTTTGGTGGGCAGAGGGTTCTTCTCTTTTGTCTCAGTCTTCTTCAGCTTGGTTTTGTCAAACCTGGCGATTTCCGTGAGGTCTGGCTTGTCAGACATGATTGCTGTCAGTAGAGATGACAGATGTGACTTAGAGAGCATTGACCTTGCTTTTGTCATTAGTAGCGCTGCTTCATAAAGAAATCTTTATTGCTGGTTCTTCACCTGTTATATCAGCCATTTTACATCAGTGTTTTTGATTAAAATAGCTGGATATTCCAATTATTTCAAATGTCAAACCATCAGAATTCTACATTTCAAAAGCGTTATGCTTTTGAGAAAAGTCAGTCGGATGCTAAGGGAAGAAATGTTCCCATTCTCTGTGTATGTGTGTGTGCGTGTGTGTGTGTGTGTGTGTGATGGTAGCATGTAGCACACGTGTTCCAGCACGCATGTATCATGTTCTGATGCTAAACGCCCACCTATTTAACTCTCCATGCATCCTAATATGTACCAGCCAGCACATTTCCCTCTTCCCTCTCTTCCTTTGTTATGTCTATGTCTTTGTTCCTTTCATTTTAGCACACAGGCAGCCTTTTTTCCCTCACATGCTAGACTGCAGTGTCTACCTCACTAGAGAAATAGCCATCCATTTTTCTACATTTCGCTTCACTGCCGCACCTATAGCCACTATGATTTTTATTCAATCTCTAGCTCTCGCATGAATCATGCTAAAACCCACAAGCCACATGCAGAGAAAGTGATGGATAAAAGACTTACCGTAGAGCACAAAGTGGCTGTATCCACTGGCTGGTAGAAAGAGATGAGGACGACGTGTCTGCTGAAATTACCCAGACTGCGTCTGCTGGTGTCTGTGTATCCGCTAGGGCGTGGAATTATGAGGAGAGAGGGAGGGAGGGAGGATGCTGGAGAGGTTTAGTCAGCCTATCCCTTCTATCCCAGGCTGTTAATATTCATGCTCCGTAGCGTGCAGACATTCGATGACTATGTGATTGAGTGATGAATTAATAAAGATGGAATATGACAAATAGAGTGGACACAAGGGCATGCGATATTGGGATTACAGGGTTAGCTGTATGGAAGCAGGGGATGTGTCAGACCGTGTGGCAGCTGTCTGGTTGGGGGCTGGGATGTCCTACTGCCTGAGACCCTGAGTCATGTCTCGTTTTAAAATGTGCCCCTCGCTGAGCCAAGGGGAAGTGGCATTTAACTGTTCTATTATTGTATCTGTCATTGTAAATATATAAATATGGCTTCAGGTTAGATCATAGAAATTAAAGTAAGTTTAAATGTGACCCTGGACCACAAAACCTGTCTGTATATTTGTAGCAATAGCCAAAAGTACACTGTATGGGTCAAAATGATCATTTTTTCTTTAAGCCAAAAATCATTAGGATATTAAGTAAAGATCATGTTCCATAAGATATTTTGTACATTTTCTCCCGTAAATATACCAGATTTTCGAACTGTTTTATTTTTGCCTAAAACTGTCCTATCTCAACAAACCATACATCAATGGAAAGCTTATTTATTCAGCTTTTTGAGATGATATACAAATCTCAATTATAAAAATGAGACTTATGACTGGTTTTGTGGTCCAGGGTCACATATGATTCCATAATATAGGTTATATGCACATCTTTGAGGCTAAAATGTCAAATTTAATAAAAAAATTTTTTATTAATTTGCTACTTATTCATACCTTGCTTAATCAGTGATCTTGTTAGTCATAAGATCACACATTAGAGTGACATCATTTCACTTTTCAGTCAGACTAGTCAGAAGACTTGTTTATTAGATTGATGTAACATAATGCTCTCTCTCTCTCTCTCTCTCTCTCTCTCTGTGTGTGTGTGTGTGTGAGAAAGAGAGTGTCAATACGTTTCTTTTTAAAATAAATTAATATTTTTATTCATCAAAGGCCACTAAATTGATCAAAAGTGAGAGTAAAGATGTCTATGAAGTTACAAAAAATTCTGTTTCAGAATTCTATTTATTGCTTATGAAGTTTCTATTATTTAAGAATCCTGACAAAAATGTATCATGGTTTCCATGAAAATATTAAAGGGCTAGTTCACCCAAAAAATGAAAACTCACCCTCATGTCGTTCCAAACCTGTAAGATCTTTGCTCATCTTTGGAACACAAATTAAGATATTTTTGATAAAATCCGAGACTTTTGGAAGGACAATTTTTTATTTTATTTTTTTTTTTGGGTGAAAGCTTAACGGTTTTCAACATTGACAATACTACTACTAATAATAATAAAACATCTTGAACAGCAAATCAACAAATTAGAATAATTTCTGAAGGATCATGTGACACTGAAGGCTGGAGTAATGACGCTGAAAATTCAGGAATAAATTACATTTTAAACAGTTAAAGTCGTTTTTTAAAAAGTTTTTTTTTTTTAAAGTAGTAATTTTTTATATACATAATTCATTATTTTATATACATATATTGCATAAAAAGTGGTTATTTTAAATTGTAATAATATTTACAATTCTCACACCATTTTCGATCAAATAAAGCCTTGGTGAGCATAAGAGACTTATTTTAAAAACTTCATATATACAAATATAGACAAATAAGAACACGATGTTCAAAAAATGAAATGGCAAATAAGTTTAAAATTTATATATAAATAAACCATTTTAATCAGATTTTACTTTATAACTTATCAAGTAGTTTTTTTCCACACTTTTAGTATTTGCTCATTTATTTTCTTTACTCCAGTTCTCTGTCTTCGTCTCTTCCCATTTGTCAATTAATTTGCTTAATTGATTTAAACTAGGTATTTTTCCTTCATCCATTTGTCAATTTACTTACCTGTCCTCCTTACACAAATCTCTACTGTACATTTGTCAAATGAGAACAAGCTCAGCTTATGTTCATCTGTTCAGAGGGAATATTGATATTTCAGCAGCCACAGCAATGAGAAAATGCAGATTTTCTGACCATGCTGAGAGTTCAACAGCTGAGTATTACAGAAACATTCACTACCCGTCAAAAGTTTTTGAACAGTAAGATATTTTTAATGTTTTAAGTCTCTTCTGCTCACCAAGCCTGCATTTATTTGATCCAGCAAAAACAGTAACATTGTTAAATATTTTTACTGTACACTACTGTAAAATTAGATTATATGTAGCCTATGTGCACAATATCTTTCGATAACGGTTCAAGGTAGATGCTGATGTGACAGTAGACCGGCAGATGGCGATATTTCATTTTGTTCAGGGTGACTGGTGCCCTCTTTGGCAGCAAATTGCAATGCAGCAATATCATGCATTACATTATGGAACCATTAATAATTTAATTATAAGTTAAAATATTAATTTACTGTCCTTCCATCTAGGGTGACTCCCTGCCTTCGGCATGAGAAGCTGGGATACGCTTCAGCATCCCTGCGATCCTATATAGGACAAACGTGTGTGTGTGTGTGTGTGTGTGTGTGTGTGTGTGTGTGTATTTTAATAAGAAGACTTGAGATAGTATATCTCAACTTTAAATAAAGCAAAGTACCTGTCTGGTTTTGGGACTGCACCTGGTGCTCTTTATATATTTGAAAGACACTTCATCATTTGACAAAGTCAAGTGAAGTTCTGTTTCCTTACAGCAACTGTATCATTAAACCGAGAGGGGGTTCAATCTTCAACTGGCTGGCAGGAGCCACCACTGGCAGGTCAAGCTGCCAGTTTGATTCTGGTAGGTCACGTGACCTGCCAGTGGCGGGCTGACTGGCAGCTGGCAGTATGCCTCAACAAGTTTCAGCAACAACAGATTTTCGGCGGATTTTGTGTTTTGAACCTGTTCAGTTCTTTATTTTTAGCCTGATTAAAGTGTTTAAATGGTGGTGATTCCTACTGGTTGGTTAATGCCGCTTCTACTGGTCGCTCAGTCAGCCAACCTCAAGAGCGCTCCGAGTTTAATACGTTTCCTCGTTCCAAGGTCACGTGACCCGTCAGTGGCAGCTCCAGCCATTCACCCAGCAGGAGTAAAATCTTTGCGAGGCAGGGGGAGCTGTCACAATGACCTGCCACCGCCAAATGCGCCTGCCACAATACCTGCCACTGTTATGTGCGCCTGCCACTTGACCTGCCACCTCTATGTGCGCCTGCCACTGTCTGTTTGTTTCTATGCATTATTTGGAGTGCAAACAGTGAACGATGCTGAGGCAAACGTAACGCGTAGTTGTGGCTGGCGCGACGCTTCGGTGCAGCAACTAATATGTCAATAAATGTAAAATTGCACTGTCTGTATGTTTGTATGAATTTTTTGCAGTGCAAACAGTGAACGATGCTGAGGCAGGCGTAACGCGTAGTTGTGGCTGGCGCGATGCTTAGGTGTGGCAGCCTCACACAATTCAATTATAAGTAGAGTGAAAAATATACAGACCAGCATTAACAAGGGAATTTATTAAATACATTAAAGAAACACACTGAGTAGACTACAAAGTGAAATGATTGTGGTCCATCTGTTTTCCACTTTCAGCCTCTGCAAAATTGGAATACTGTTTACAAACCTTAATTTCACAACTAATTTAATGCTACTGACTCTCTCTTCATAACCTTGGGTTTAAGGTCTCTTTTGACTCTGGAGGCTGTCTTTGTATTTTATTGAAATCATTTGAGGTTTCTCTAGTGTAAAATGCAAATATCTAACTGCATTTATTTTCCACATTTGTACTTTACACAAAAAAATTATCTTGAAAAAAGCATCTTGCTCTAATGACAAAAGTAGTCTAAGACATGTCTTATTAAATCTAGTAGTCTGGGCAAATAAATCTAGTAAAACTATACTTTGAATAACTAACAATCTTTTCATTGAATATATTCATTATACTAGACAAAAAAAATGACAGGTGCTTGACAAAATCAGTTAGTGTCAAGATTGTCAGCCTTTTCTGTGATAAGGACTGTGACACCTGAACCTAATAATTGGATATTACAGGTTCCCATGACAACTGATTGTCTGGACAATTGGTAAATGGCAGTTGCACACACTATTAAGTCCAGTTCAACAACAGTAACATGCTGTGGGAGGCAATAGTGTCTGCTGATTTTTTTTATTGGTGTTGCTAAGGTGGTTGTTGGGGTTGATGTTTTGCCTGAACATGGGGGGTACCACTGGCCAACTCTTAAGGTTTAATATTCATTTGTAGTATTTGATCTTTAGCTTTTATATAAAGCAAAGTATGTTTAACAATTGTTTTTATTTTGCAGATTTTCTTTAGCACTTAGCTTTTGTGTCCATTGGCATATTGGAAGTGGTAAGTCTTATTTAGTCAAGTTCTATTATTCTGGTTTGTCAAGATGTATGTTTGTGACTTTGTCTTTTTGTTTTAGTTGATGGCTTTAGCATTGGAGCTTATCCTAGATACTATGAGGCTGGCTTCCTTATGCAGGATGTGAAGCCAGATCCAGATCCCATCAGGCCACTAGGATCCAAAAATTTCTCTTACAGTGCTGGAGTTAATGGTGTGTATAGCAGTGCAAGTTTTAGTCCTCAAACTGAGCCCAAGCCAGAACTACTTAATTCTCAAACTGTAGTGCAGACTAGTAATGCATCTGTGGCCTCTAGTAGCCAGCAACCTGTGCAGACTGACTCCCAGTCCAGGGGCCAATCCATTGTCAAGCCCCAGAAAAGTAGACTTCAATTTGGTTCCAGGCTGTCTTCTGTTGGCAGGCCCATACTAACCTCAAGTCTTGGCCAGCAGTCAGCACAAGCAAGTTTCCAATCTGCAGCTCAGCCTGGAGACCAGCAATCAGCACAAGCTAGCTACCAGTCTGTTGCCCAACCTGCTGACCAAAAACCAGCGCAAGCCAGCTTACAGTCTGTGGCCCAGCCAAGTGTCCAGCTACCAGTTCAAGCCAGCTCCCCGTCTGTGGCCCAACCTGCTGACCAACAACCTGCACAAGCCAGTTTACAGTCTGTGGCCCAGCCTAGTGTCCAGCTACCAGCACAAGCCAGCTCCCCGTCTGTGGCCCAACCTGCTGACCAACAACCTGCACAAGCCAGTTTACAGTCTGTGGCCCAGCCTAGTGTCCAGCTACCAGCACAAGCCAGCTCCCCGTCTGTGGCCCAACCTGCTGACCAACAACCTGCACAAGCCAGTGTACAGTCTGTGGCCCAGCCTAGTGTTCAGCTACCAGCACAAGCCAGCTACCTGTCTGTGGCCCAGCCTATTGCCCAGCAACCAGTACAAGCCAGTTACCAGTCTGCATCTCCGTTCAATGTACAACAGTCTGCACAAACTGGCTACCAACCTAGTGGACAACCAGGACAGGCTCATTACCAGGCTTCATCACAACCCAGCAGCCCACAGTCAGCACCAACCAGGTACCAATCTGTGCCCCAGCCTAGTGTCCAACTACCAGCGTTAACCAGGTACCAGGCTCCATCACAACCCAGCAGCCCACAGTCCGTACTATCCAGCTACCAATCTGTGCCCCAGCCCAGTGGCCCGCAGTCTGCACAAACCAGTTACCAATCTGTGTCTCAGTCCAGTGGCTTGCAGTCAGCACAAGCCAGCTATCAATCTGTGTCCCAACCTAGTGGACAACCAGGACTGGCTCGTTACCAGGCTCAATCACAACCCAGCAGCCTACAGTCAGCACCAACCAGGTACCAGGCAGTGTCCCGTCCTAGTCGCCTGCAGTTTGTACAAGCCAGCTACCAATCCGTGTCCCAGCCTAGTGTCCAACTACCAGCGCTAACCAGGTACCAGGCTCCATCACAACCCAGCAGCCTACAGTCAGCACCAACCAGGTACCAGGCAGTGTCCCGTCCTAGTCGCCTGCAGTTTGTACAAGCCAGCTACCAATCAGTGTCCCAGCCTAGTGTCCAGCTACCAGCACAAGCCAGCTCCCCGTCTGTGGCCCAACCTGCTGACCAACAACCTGCACAAGCCAGTTTACAGTCTGTGGCCCAGCCTAGTGTTCAGCTACCAGCACAAGCCAGCTACCTGTCTGTGGCCCAGCCTAGTGCCCAGCAACCAGTACAAGCCAGTTACCAGTCTGCATCTCCGTTCAATGTACAACAGTCTGCACAAACTGGCTACCAACCTAGTGGACAACCAGGACAGGCTCATTACCAGGCTTCATCACAACCCAGCAGCCCACAGTCAGCACCAACCAGGTACCAATCTGTGCCCCAGCCTAGTGTCCAACTACCAGCGTTAACCAGGTACCAGGCTCCATCACAACCCAGCAGCCCACAGTCCGTACTATCCAGCTACCAATCTGTGCCCCAGACCAGTGGCCCGCAGTCTGCACAAACCAGTTACCAATCTGTGTCTCAGTCCAGTGGCTTGCAGTCAGCACAAGCCAGCTATCAATCTGTGTCCCAACCTAGTGGACAACCAGGACTGGCTCGTTACCAGGCTCAATCACAACCCAGCAGCCTACAGTCAGCACCAACCAGGTACCAGGCAGTGTCCCATCCTAGTCGCCTGCAGTCTGTACAAGCCAGCTACCAATCAGTGTCCCAGCCTAGTGTCCAACTACCAGCGCAAACCAGCTACCAGTCTGTGCCCTGTCCCAGTTGCCTGCAGTCGGCACATGCCAGCTACCAGTCTGCATCACAACTTGCTGGTCTGCAGTCAGCAAGTGCCAGATACCAAGCTGCGTTCCGTCCCAGTTTCCAACTACCAGCACAAACTGGCTATCCGTCTGTGTCCCAGTCCAGTGGTTTGCAGTCAGCGCAAGCCAGCTACCAGTCTGCACCACAGTTCGGTGGTCTGCAGTCCACAGGTGCCAGATTCCAAGCAGTGTCCCAGCCTAGTGCCCAACAACCAGGACAAGCTGGCTATCCGTCTGTGTCCCAGTCCAGTGGTTTGCAGTCCGCACAAGCCAGATACCAGTCTGTGTCCCAACCCAATGGTCTGCAGTCAGCGCAAGCCAGCTACCAGTCTGCACCACAGTTTGGTGGTCTGCAGTCCACAGGTGCCAGATTCCAAGCAGTGTCCCAGCCTAGTGCCCAACAACCAGGACAAGCTGGCTATCCTTTTGTCTCCCAGTCCAGTGGTTTTCAGTCCGCACAAACCAGATACCAGGCTGTGGGCTCCAGCTTTCAAGCACCAATTTCTAAGCCTGCATTTCAACTGGCCAACACTGGTCTTCAGCCCTCTATGCCTGCGGAGTCAAGTTTCCAGTCTTATTCCAGTTCTGTTTCCCAACCCCTGGAGCAACCCAGTAATGTTTTTGTTGCTTCTGGCTATGAGTCCGTATTGCAGTCTCCTCAACCTGGCTTTCAGGATCAAGCACCACTGCACTCCCAACCTACCCAAAGCAAGAGTTTGTCTTCAGGTGTGTTGAGACTGTTGCAACAGTGAATTCATAGCTGAGTAACTGATGTCTTTCACGGTTTAATGTTTGCTTTTTGAAAATAAATAGCTTTTAAATGTGCTTGTTTACTGGTTTTATTCATTTAAATGTGCAGATGGTTTTAATGTCACCAAATGTTGATGCGACGAGCTTTGCACATCATACCAAAAAGATTTGAGGCTGTAAAGGTGCTTTAGCTATATATTTATGCAATATACTCTTATTTGTGACAATTCGGTTTTTACTTTTCATTATAAAACGGTTAGTTCCATTCCTCAATTCTGATTGGTCAGCAGCTGTGTCGTATTCATGATACGGCACGGCTATGGCCGCTTCACTCAATGGTTTTGTGTATCATTGAACCTCCTTAGCAACCACCCTTAGCAACGTAAACAAAGCTTTAGCAGTTAGGGACTACTTTTTACAGCAGAAGGCAGTTAATGATTTTGCTCTATGAAAATGTACAACCTAATATATAAATATTTTTGATATTAATATTTTTATTGTGTGGTAACAGTTTTATAAAAGCAATAAGGTACTTGAGGCCGTGCTGTATCGTGAATAAATCACGGCTGAAGGGGTTGCAGGCACTCCGCTCCACGTCGTGCCTAACAACTCCCTTCAGCCGTGATTTATTCACGATACAGCACGGCCTCTCGTACCTTATTGCTTAAATATGGAATGTAGATTGCTGTGGGAAAATAATTTAAAGCAGTTTAACAAAGCAACAACATGAAAAATCAAGGCACTTTACAAAATGGGGAAACTAGTTTGTGTCCTACACAGGTTGATTATACATTCACACCACTTGTTGGCGGTCATGGTCTGCATATTCCAAAAAAGTCTTCACTTTTAACTGATTTAATTTCCTTAAACTTAAGTTTTAATGGAATTTGAACAAATGGAATGAGTCCTTGAGCAATATCAAGTCACAGTGAGTGTTTTTTTGTTCTTTTCTTCTGTATTTCTTTGAAACTGTGCATCCTGTTTGATCAGCATAAGTATATTGAACATTTTATGTACATATATGGAGATTTTTGAATGATTCTTTATGAATATCTTGGCGTACACTTTCAAGAAAAAAAAAAACACTCTCCAAAATCTTAAGTTTACTAAAGAACTGACCGATATTGTGCTCAACTGTTTAGATATGCAATACATGGCAGTAACCTGCAGGGGAAATCAATGATCCACCTTCAATGAACTGACCAGCCAGCAAGAAGAAAAATATAAACACAAACATAGCTCATAGTTCTAAATGGATTTTCACTTTAACTTCTGCCGTTAAACAAATATGACACTAAAATATTTATTGCATTCATTAAATGCCATAGATTGCATTATTTTATGTATAGTAATTTTTACTGTTTTAATTTTAAATCAATTTTTAAATCATTTTAAATTTTCTTTTTTTATTGATGTGATTATGATAAATTTTGTTTTTTATATTATGATTTTAATTCCTCTTATGTACAGCACTTTGAATTACCATTGTGTATGAAATGTGCTATACAAATAAACTTGCCTTGCCTAGTCTGGCACTACATCATGAGGGAATGCACCCTTTAAAGGTGCCATAGAATGCATTGAGAGAATATGTTAAATTGTACTCTGATATCTACATAGAAGGTATATGGCATAGGAAAGGGCAAAAAATCTCCAGAAATGGTTTTACAGGTCCATTTACAACCCTAGGCTAGGATTTGTCCCTATAATGAAATGCTCTGTTATTGGCTTATTTGGAAGCTTCATGAATATTAATGAGCTCTGCTCTGATTGGCTGTTTCACAGAGCCGCTTGTCTATAGCTCAGACATGGATAAAAATATATATTTAATTATGAGCTCAGGCGCTTTTAATATGCAGTTTGTTGAATCTGCCGTTTTGAATCTTAGTCTCATTACTGTGATGCATGTGCTCTGTGTAGTTATCATGCAGAGAGAGTGCTTACCACACAAGTTGAGCTGTTTGTCAGTGATACTGGGGATCTGTAAATCATTCGCCATCATCAACGCAGTTATTTTTCATCATTCACCATCATCAGCGCAGTCATCTCTCTGTTTATGTGGTAAGTGAAATCCTATGTATTGCAATGTAACAGGCTAGCGCTAGCATTAAGCTAACTGTGTCCCTTGAGTGACTAGCCTTGTTTAACTGATGTGCTGACGTTACCGATGATTGGGCGATGCAAATGTTGGAGGCGTAACTATTAACGATCTCGGGAAAGTTTCGTAACAGTCGGTGTTATGAATTGATCTATTTTTCGGTGGTCTTTTGCAAACACTAGATTTATATAAGAAGGAGGAAACCATGGTGTTTGAGACTCATGTCATGTCCATGTACTGAACTGTTATTATTAAACTATGCCAAGGTAAACACAGTTGTCCATTCTATGGCACCTTTAAATACAGATGTGCAAGACCCTCACACCAGGGGCGATTTTGGGCCCTATGACAAAATATGAGGTTTGCCCCCCCCCCCCCCCCCTACCACACCAAAGCAGATCTCTGGGGGCCCCTAAACGGTGTGGGCCCTTAGAATTATCCTAACTTTACCCACCTTAGCGGCACCCCTGGTGGCAGGCGCGACGCTTCGGTGCTGCGCGTGCCATTATTGAATTAAAGAGAGGAATAAAGCATCAGTTTAGGTAGCAAATATAGGTGGAGGCTCCTAACATGAATATTCTTAAGTTTCCTGATTCATGTTAAAGTGCCACTAAAATGTTTAGTGCTCATCGGATCATAGAAACTGTTTTTAGTAACATAAGTAAATTTCATTTCATAGCTCTCTTATTTGTCCTTTTATTATTTAATACACTACAAATATACACTACAAAAATGCTTTTCTTACTTAGATTTTTTTGTCTTGTTTCCAGCCAAAATATCTAACAATTCTTAAATCAAGAAGGATATTCTGCGTAAGTAAAAATTATTGTCTTGTTTTTAAAAATAACAATAAATCGAAATTATGTGAGTTTTTGCTTAGAACAAGCAAAATAATCTGCCAATGGGGTAAGCAAAATAATCTTATTTCAAACAGTAAAACAAGAAGCTCAACTTATGTTCATCTGTTCAGAGGGAATACTGATATTTCAGCAGCCACAGCAATGAGAAAATGCAGATTTTCTGACCATGCTGAGAGTTCAACAGCTGAGTATTACAGAAACATTCACTACCCGTCAAAAGTTTTTGAACAGTAAGATATTTTTAATGTTTTAAGTCTCTTCTGCTCACCAAGCCTGCATTTATTTGATCCAGCAAAAACAGTAACATTGTTAAATATTTTTACTGTTTAAAATAACTTCTATATTCTAATAATTCTGTTTGATTATATTTTAAAATGTGATTTATTGCTGTAATTTCAAAGCTGAAATTTTGAACATCATTACTTCAGTCACATTATCCTTTAGGTTTGGTACAATTTTTTTTTTTTTTTTTTTTTTTTTTTAAATAGAAAGTTAATCAAGAACATTTTTTGTAACATTATAAATGTCTTTATCATCAATTTAAAGCATTATTGCTAAATAAAAGTATTAATTTCTTTAATTTCTTCAAAAAAAAAAAATAATAGTACTGACTCTATATATGGTGTTGTGTATAATGTTACAAAAGCTTTTTCATTTCATATAAATGCCGATCTTTGGATTTTTCTCTTCATCAAAGAATCCTGAAAAAAAAAATGTACTCAACTGTTTTAAATACTAACAATAATAATAAAAAAATGTTTCTTGAACAGCAAATCAGTATCAGATATGATTTCTAATGGATCATGTGACACTGAAGACTGGAGTAATGATGCTGAAAATGTAGATTTGATCACAGGAATAAATTACATTTTTTAATATATTCATATAGAAAACAGCTACTTTAAATAGTAAAAATATTTAAAAAATGTACTGATTTTGTTGTACTTTGTATCAAATAAATGCAGGCTCGGTGAGCAGAAAATACTTTAAAACATTAAAAATCTTACTGTTCAAAGTACTGTACAAAGTTGTATATACAAAAACATTCATATGCATTTATATGTCCCAGGTAAAAAAAAAGTGCACTAAAATGCACTTTATTTAAGTATACTTAGTACACTTTTCAGTAATGTACTAAAAGTGCTCTATTTTCGCACACTAATTTTGTACTTAATGTACTAAAAGATAGTATTAAGTATATGTTAAGATAAACTTAATACCATCTAAGTGTACTCAACTGTGCTATTTTGAGACACCCTGAAATTGAACTAAAATGTGCTTTTAACATACTATATCTGTATTTTAAAAAATATATTTAGTTAAAACTAGAAATACACTTGAACCCTATTTTTAAACATTTATAAATATATTTAAGACTAATTTAAAGTATAATAGTAATATATTAAAAGAATATTCAAAATGTGAAAAAAGTGTGCTAAAATACAATTTAAGTACACTTAGTGCACTTCCCTTAATGTACTTAAAGTGCTCTATTTTCGGGCACTGATTTTGTACTTAATATACTAAAAGTTATTCTTAAGTACTCCTTAAGATAAACTTAAGATCATCTAAGTGTACTCAACTGTGCTATTTTGAGACACCATGAAGATGAACTAAAACGTGCTTTTAACATACTATCTCAGCATTTCCAAAAATGTATTTTGTTACCACTTATAATACATTTGAAACATATTTCATAAACCTTTAAATATACTTATTATACATAAAAAATAAACTTACTGATTATTTAAAATACAATAATAATATATAACAAATGTATACAAGGCGTATTTATAATGTATTGCCCACATGTTTTTTATTAATAAAAAATACACTTATTAATTATGTAAAATACATGAATAATATATAAAAAATGTATACAAAGCGTATTTATAATGTATTGGCCACATATATTCATTAATAAAAAATACATTTGTTGATTATTTAAAATAGATGAATAATATATGACAAATGTATACAAAGCGTATTTATAATGTATTGCCCAAATATTTTTATTAATAAAAAATACACTTGATGATTATTTAAAATACATGAATAATATATGACAAATTTATACAAAGCGTATTTATAATGTATTGCCCAAATATTTTTATTAATAAAAAATACACTTGATGATTATTTAAAATACATGAATAATATATAATAAATGTATACATAGCGTATTTATAATGTATTTTTTATTAATAAAAATATGTGGGCAAGACATTATAATTACGCTTTGAATAAATTTATTATATATAATTGATATATTTTAATTAATTAATAAGTGTATTATAATGAATAAAAATGTATGGGCAATACATTATAAATACGTTGTCACGAAACGTGTAGGAAAGCAAAAAATAACGTCTTCAATAAAAAGTCTTCAATAAATCCTCAGGCAGAGTAACAATAGACAGGAATGACGGGAGAAGACGTGCACACAACGAAGGAACATAGGTGTAACGCTTGTAGCCGGACAAAGAAACAAGGAAATCAAACAAACTTATAAAGGGGAGATAATTACAACAACAGGTGGAGGGGATCACACTAATGAGCAGGAAGACCAAAAAAGGGCATGGGAGAAACCAAACAGACAGTCCAATGGGGGAAACACTGGGAAAAACCAAGACAAACAGTCCAAGGGCGTGACATACACTTTGTATACATTTATCATATATTATTCATGTATTTTAAATAATTAAGAAGTGTATTTTTTATTATTAAACATATGTGGGCAATACATTATAAATATGCTTTGTATACATGTATTATATATTATTCATGTATTTTAAATAATCAACAAGTGTATTTTTTTTGTAATAAAAATATGTGTGAAATACATTATAAATACGCCTTGCATACATTTGTTATATATTTATGTATTTTAAATAATCAACAAGTGTATTTTTTATTGATAAAAATATCTGGGCAATACATTATAAATACGCTTTGTATACATTTGTTATATATTATTCATGTATTTTAAATAATCAGTAAGTTTATTTTTTATGTATAATTAGTATATTTAAAGGTTTATGAAATATGTTTCAATCCTATTAGAAGTGGTAACAAAATACATTTTTTTAAATACAGATATAGTATGTTAAAAGCACATTTTAGTTCAATTTCATGGTGTCTCAAAATAGCACAGTTGAGTACACTTAGATGGTATTAAGTTTATCTTAACATATACTTAATACTATTTTTTAGTACAATAAGTACAAAATTAGTGTGCGAAAATAGAGTACTTTTAGTACATTACTGAAAAGTGTACTAAGTATACTTAAATAAAGTGTATTTTAGTGCACTTTTTTTAACCTGGGAGAATTACCACACTCAAAATCAGTTTAAGTGTTAGTGCTAATAATGCATTCATATTAAGTGTACTTAAGTACAACTTTTGGGAAAATATACTTCTACTACAATACATTACTAATAGATTTTTAATAAAATAAATTTAATGTAAACTTAAAATTACCACACTCAAAATCAATTTAAGTGTTAGTGATAATAATGCATTCACATTAAGTGTACTTAAGTACAACTTTTGGGAAAATATACTTCTACTACAGTACATTACTAATAGATTTTTAATAAAATAAATTTAATGTAAACTTAAAATTACCACACTCAAAATCAATTTAAGTGTTAGTGATAATAATGCATTCACATTAAGTGTACTTAAGTACAACTTTTGAGAAAATGTACTTCTACTACAATACATTACTAATAGATTTTTAATAAAATAAATTTAATGTAAACTTAAAATTACCACACTCAAAATCAATTTAAGTGTTAGTGATAATAATGCATTCACATTAAGTGTACTTAAGTACAACTTTTGGGAAAATGTACTTCTACTACAATACATTACTAATAGATTTTTAATAAAATAAATTTAATGTAAACTTAAAATTACCACACTCAAAATCAATTTAAGTGTTAGTGATAATAATGCATTCACATTAAGTGTACTTAAGTACAACTTTTGGGAAAATATACTTCTACTACAGTACATTACTAATAGATTTTTAATAAAATAAATTTAATGTAAACTTAAAATTACCACACTCAAAATCAATTTAAGTGTTAGTGATTATAATGCATTCACATTAAGTGTACTTAAGTACAACTTTTGAGAAAATGTACTTCTACTACAATACATTACTAATAGATTTTTAATATATTAACTTATTTTAAACTCAAGATTAGTATGTAAACAGTGTACTAAAAATCAACTAATGTTTAAAGCATTTAAAGCACACTTTTGAAAAACACACTAATAAAACTCTTTTGGATGTTTTTTCTGTAGTGTACTTTATTGTAGTACACTAAAAAAATATTTAAGTATTACTGGTATTTAGTATACTTTTGTCAAGTGTACTAAAGTCCTACTGAAGTATAAACATACTTTTAATTAGTAAATTTATAGTGTATAACCATCAAACTTTTATTTAACACAAAAAAAAACAATGTACTAAAAATGTATTTGCGGGTATTTAAGTGTATTTTAATTGCATTTAAGTATATTTTTTTTTCACCTGGGGTAGCCTATGTGCACAATATCTTTCGATAACGGTTCAAGGTAGATGCTGATGTGACAGTAGACCGGCAGATGGCGATATTTCATTTTGTTCAGGGTGACTGGTGCCCTCTTTGGCAGCAAATTGCAATGCAGCAATATCATGCATTACATTATGGAACCATTAATAATTTAATTATAAGTTAAAATATTAATTTACTGTCCTTCCATCTAGGGTGACTTCCTGCCTTCGGCATGAGAAGCTGGGATACGCTTCAGCATCCCTGCGATCCTATATAGGACAAACGTGTGTGTGTGTGTGTGTGTGTGTGTGTGTGTGTGTGTGTATTTTAATAAGAAGACTTGAGATAGTATATCTCAACTTTAAATAAAGCAAAGTACCTGTCTGGTTTTGGGACTGCACCTGGTGCTCTTTATATATTTGAAAGACACTTCATCATTTGACAAAGTCAAGTGAAGTTCTGTTTCCTTACAGCAACTGTATCATTAAACTGAGAGGGGGTTCAATCTTTAACTGGCTGGCAGGAGCCGCCACTGGCAGGTCAAGCTGCCAGTTTGATCCTGGTAGGTCACGTGACCTGCCAGTGGCGGGCTGACTGGCAGCTGGCAGTATGCCTCAACAAGTTTCAGCAACAACAGATTTTCGGCGGATTTTGTGTTTTGTGCTTAATTCTTATTGTGAACCTGTTCAGTTCTTTATTTTTAGCCTGATTAAAGTGTTTAAATGGTGGTGATTCCTACTGGTTGGTTAATGCCGCTTCTACTGGTTGCTCAGTCAGCCAACCTCAAGAGCGCTCCGAGTTTAATACGTTTCCTCGTTCCAAGGTCACGTGACCCGTCAGTAGGGTTGGGCATCGTTTTGATTTGAACGATTCTGATTCCGATTCCGATTCTTCCTTTCGATTTCGGTTCTTTTCGATTCTCAATTCCGATTCTTTGTGGGCTGAGTCAAAACATGTCACAGGCTCATTTGATTTCACAGAGGATAATTTTATTTTGATTCAATATGAGTTTTAGTTTTAGGAGCTGCAGCCCATGTAGGAGAAAATTAGGAATACCTCTGCACCAGCCCAAAAACAGATTTATATATGCAGAACTTGCACCCTGGTCTGGACTCTCTGTGCATGACGAGACAGTGGACCTGCGCAGCACGTAAAACACGCTACACCCCTTAATTTGTACATCATGCAGGCGTAGGTGTTTCGTTATATTCGTAGTGCATCCTTCCGTGCAAGATATCATTTTGTCACATGTGTTGCATGTAAAAACACAGGAAGAGCGCACTCTCGCTGAACGCAATTTAGTCCATCGCTCTTTTACTTTGTGGATAGTAATTTTGAGTCGTTTGTTCCGCGGTTGTCCACAGCCTATCGTTAAACATGTCTATCGCATTTGTGGCACGAAAATTTTCGCGCAATCGTGCTGCTTGTATGAGGAGGTTTGCAAGTTACCAGCTGAAGTGCAGCAAGGACTTTGCAGCTTTGATTATGGACTATAAAAACGCTGATTACCTCGCAAAAACGCGACATCACGCGTCTTGTTCCGTGCTCCAGCACGGTTAGCGCTCACACTGCATGCTAACCGCGCCCGAGTCCAACTTTACCGTCCCACCTCTTCCAAGCGGGCCAGGGCCGGCTAAACGAGCCGCGCCCGGGCACAGCTCGGAGCACTCACACTAGTCAAACGAACCTCGCTTTGGTGGTCAAACGCACTTGGGCACGGTTCAAACTGCCTAGTGTGAGTACACCCTTAGTGTGAAATAAAGCCACACTTTTGAGCGCCGCTTACCGTTCTCCATAGCTGCAACTGAACAAGCGCACGGCAAGCATTTCCAGAAATACGGTGGCCACAATGGAAACCAAAACTTGCGTGTTTGGAACCGATGATCGGAATCGAAAACAAATTTTATAAACGATTCCACTGGCATCGTTATTTTTTAAACGGTTCCAAGTTGGAACCGGTTCTCGATGCCCAACCCTACCCGTCAGTGGCAGCTCCAGCCATTCACCCAGCAGGGGTAAAATCTTTGCGAGGCAGGGGGAGCTGTCACAATGACCTGCCACCGCCAAATGCGCCTGCCACAATACCTGCCACTGTTATGTGCGCCTGCCACTTGACCTGCCACCTCTATGTGCGCCTGCCACTGTCTGTTTGTTTCTATGCATTATTTGGAGTGCAAACAGTGAACGATGCTGAGGCAGACGTAACGCGTAGTTGTGGCTGGCGCGACGCTTCGGTGCAGCAACTAATATGTCAATAAATGTAAAATTGCACTGTCTGTATGTTTGTATGAATTTTTTGCAATGCAAACAGTGAACGATGCTGAGGCAGGCGTAACGCGTAGTTGTGGCTGGCGCGATGCTTAGGTGTGGCAGCCTCACACAATACAATTATAAGTAGAGTGAAAAATATACAGACCAGCATTAACAAGGGAATTTATTAAATACATTAAAGAAACACACTGAGTAGACTACAAAGTGAAATGATTGTGGTCCATCTGTTTTCCACTTTCAGCCTCTGCAAAATTGGAATACTGTTTACAAACCTTAATTTCACAACTAATTTAATGCTACTGACTCTCTCTTCATAACCTTGGGTTTAAAGTCTCTTTTGACTCTGGAGGCTGTCTTTGCATTTTATTGAAATCATTTGAGGTTTCTCTAGTGTAACATGCAAATATCTAACTGCATTTATTTTCCACATTTGTACTTTACACAAAAAAATTATCTTGAAAAAAGCATCTTGCTCTAATGATAGCCATTTAAAAGTAGTCTAATACATGTCTTATTAAATCTAGTAGTCTGGGCAAATAAATCTAGTAAAACTATACTTTGAATAACTAACAATCTTTTCATTGAATATATTCATTATACTAGACAAAAAAATGACAGGTGCTTGACAAAATCAGTTAGAATGTCAGCCTTTTCTGTGATAAGGACTGTGACACCTGAACCTAATAATTGGATATTACAGGTTCCCATGACAACTGATTGTCTGGACAATTGGTAAATGGCAGTTGCACACACTATTAAGTCCAGTTCAACAACAGTAACATGCTGTGGGAGGCAATAGTGTCTGCTGATTTTTTTTATTGGTGTTGCTAAGGTGGTTGTTGGGGTTGATGTTTTGCCTGAACATGGGGGGTACCACTGGCCAACTCTTAAGGTTTAATATTCATTTGTAGTATCTGATCTTTAGCTTTTATATAAAGCAAAGTATGTTTAACAATTGTTTTTGTTTTGCAGATTTTCTTTAGTACTTATTAGCTTTTGTGTCCATTGGCATATTGGAAGTGGTAAGTCTTATTTAGTCAAGTTCTATTATTCTGGTTTGTCAAGATGTATGTTTGTGACTTTGTCTTTTTGTTTTAGTTGATGGTTTTAGCATTGGAGCTTATCCTAGATACTATGAGGCTGGCTTCCTTATGCAGGATGATGTGAAGCCAGATCCAGATCCCATCAGGCCACTAGGATCCAAAAATTTCTCTTACAGTGCTGGAGTTAATGGTGTGTATAGCAGTGCAAGTTTTAGTCCTCAAACTGAGCCCAAGCCAGAACTACTTAATTCTCAAACTGTAGTGCAGGCTAGTAATGCATCTGTGGCCTCTAGTAGCCAGCAACCAGTGCAGACTGACTCCCAGTCCAGGGGGCAATCCATTGTCAAGCCCCAGAAAAGTAGACTTCAATTTGGTTCCAGGCTGTCTTCTGTTGGCAGGCCCATACTAACCTCAAGTCTTGGCCAGCAGTCAGCACAAGCAAGTTTCCAATCTGCAGCTCAGCCTGGAGACCAGCAATCAGCACAAGCTAGCTACCAGTCTGTTGCCCAACCTGCTGACCAAAAACCAGCGCAAGCCAGCTTACAGTCTGTGGCCCAACCTGCTGACCAACAACCTGCACAAGCCAGTTTACAGTCTGTGGCCCAGCCTAGTGTTCAGCTACCAGCACAAGCCAGCTCCCCGTCTGTGGCCCAACCTGCTGACCAACAACCTGCACAAGCCAGTTTACAGTCCGTGGCCCAGCCTAGTGTCCAGCTACCAGCAAAAGCCAGCTCCCCGTCTGTGGCCCAACCTGCTGACCAAAAACCAGCGCAAGCCAGCTTACAGTCTGTGGCCCAACCTGCTGACCAACAACCTGCACAAGCCAGTTTACAGTCTGTGGCCCAGCCTAGTGTTCAGCTACCAGCACAAGCCAGCTACCTGTCTGTGGCCCAACCTGCTGACCAACAACCTGCACAAGCCAGTTTACAGTCTGTGGCCCAGCCTAGTGTTCAGCTACCAGCACAAGCCAGCTCCCTGTCTGTGGCCCAACCTGCTGACCAACAACCTGCACAAGCCAGTTTACAGTCTGTGGCCCAGCCTAGTGTTCAGCTACCAGCACAAGCCAGCTCCCTGTCTGTGGCCCAACCTGCTGACCAACAACCTGCACAAGCCAGTTTACAGTCTGTGGCCCAGCCTAGTGTTCAGCTACCAGCACAAGCCAGCTACCTGTCTGTGGCCCAGCCTAGTGCCCAGCAACCAGTACAAGCCAGTTACCAGTCTGCATCTCCGTTCCATGTACAACAGTCTGCACAAACTGGCTACCAACCTAGTGGACAACCAGGACAGGCTCATTACCAGGCTTCATCACAACCTAGCAGCCCACAGTCAGCACCAACCAGGTACCAATCTGTGCCCCAGCCTAGTGTCCAACTACCAGCGCTAACCAGGTACCAGGCTCCATCACAACCCAGTAGCCCACAGTCCGTACTATCCAGCTACCAATCTGTGCCCCAGCCCAGTGGCCCGCAGTCTGCACAAACCAGTTACCAATCTGTGTCTCAGTCCAGTGGCTTGCAGTCAGCACAAGCCAGCTATCAATCTGTGTCCCAACCTAGTGGACAACCAGGACTGGCTCGTTACCAGGCTCAATCACAACCCAGCAGCCTACAGTCAGCACCAACCAGGTACCAATCTGTGCCCCAGCCTAGTGTCCAACTACCAGCACTAACCAGGTACCAGGCTCCATCACAACCCAGTAGCCCACAGTCCGTACTATCCAGCTACCAATCTGTGCCCCAGCCCAGTGGCCCGCAGTCTGCACAAACCAGTTACCAATCTGTGTCTCAGTCCAGTGGCTTGCAGTCAGCACAAGCCAGCTATCAATCTGTGTCCCAACCTAGTGGACAACCAGGACTGGCTCATTACCAGGCTCAATCACAACCCAGCAGCCTACAGTCAGCACCAACCAGGTACCAGGCAGTGTCCCGTCCTAGTCGCCTGCAGTCTGTACAAGCCAGCTACCAATCCGTGTCCCAGCCTAGTGTCCAACTACCAGCGCAAACCAGCTACCAGTCTGCGCCCTGTCCCAGTTGCCTGCAGTCGGCACATGCCAGCTACCAGTCTGCATCACAACTTGCTGGTCTGCAGTCAGCAAGTGCCAGATACCAAGCTGCATTCCGTCCCAGTTTCCAACTACCAGCACAAACTGGCTATCCGTCTGTGTCCCAGTCCAGTGGTTTGCAGTCAGCACAAGCCAGCTACCAGTCTGCACCACAGTTCGGTGGTCTGCAGTCCACAGGTGCCAGATTCCAAGCAGTGTCCCAGCCTAGTGCCCAACAACCAGGACAAGCTGGCTATCTGTCTGTGTTCCAGTCCAGTGGTTTGCAGTCCGCACAAGCCAGATACCACTCTGTGCCCCAGCCCAGTGGCCCACATTTGGTACAAACCAGATACCAGTCTGTGTCCCAACCCAATGGTCTGCAGTCAGCACAAGCCAGCTACCAGTCTGCACCACAGTTTGGTGGTCTGCAGTCCACAGGTGCCAGATTCCAAGCAGTGTCCCAGCCTAGTGCCCAACAACCAGGACAAGCTGGCTATCCTTTTGTCTCCCAGTCCAGTGGTTTTCAGTCCGCACAAACCAGATACCAGGCTGTGGGCTCCAGCTTTCAAGCACCAATTTCTAAGCCTGCATTTCAACTGGCCAACACTGGTCTTCAGCCCTCTATGCCTGCGGAGTCAAGTTTCCAGTCTTATTCCAGTTCTGTTTCCCAACCCCTGGAGTAACCCAGTAATGTTTTTGTTGCTTCTGGCTATGAGTCTGTATTGCAGTCTCCTCAACCTGGCTTTCAGGATCAAGCACCACTGCACTCCCAACCTACCCAAAGCAAGAGTTTGTCTTCAGGTGTGTTGAGACCATTGCAACAGTGAATTCATAGCTGAGTAACTGATGTCTTTCACGGTTTAATGTTTGCTTTTTGAAAATAAATAGCTTTTAAATGTGCTTGTTTACTGGTTTTATTCATTTAAATGTGCAGATGGTTTTAATGTCACCAAATGTTGATGCGACGAGCTTTGCACATCATACCAAAAAGATTTGAGGCTGTAAAGGTGCTTTAGCTATATATTTATGCAGTATACTCTTATTTGTGACAATTCGGTTTTTACTTTTCATTATAAAACGGTTAGTTCCATTCCTCAATTCTGATTGGTCAGCAGCTGTGTCGTATTCATGATACGGCACGGCTATGGCCGCTTCACTCAATGGTTGTGTATCATTGAACCTCCTTAGCAACGTAAACAAAGCTTTAGCAGTTAGGGACTACTTTTTACAGCAGAAGGTGTTGTGAATTTGACTCATTTGTTGTTGTGTTTTTTTTTTCTTATTTTTCCCTTACTTTTATTTGTACTACATTACCCACAATTCCTAGTAAACTACGATTAGGGTGAACCCATATCTGGTGCACTACATTACCCATAATCCCCCTGGTTGAGGTCTATAAATAGACCTCACTTCCTTCCTTTGTCCCTTTTCTGCCTTGGTGAGGTGTGGGTGTTTGAATGGGCACCCAACCATGTCCTTTGAGTCCTTTCCTTAGGATGTGTTAAGTAAGTTTGTTTGCTCATTGTATAGTTTGAATTTGTTTATTTGAATTGTTTGGATATTCAATCCTTGTTTGAATTGAGTACAATATTGATGTTTATTGATGAGTTGTTTGTATGAGTTTGATTCTCTTTTTATATTGTTTGTAGTGACTTAAAACCATCCTGTTGTGTATCCTGTGCATCCTGTCATCATGTCCATCATGGTAGTCCTGCTCCATGTGAACTACGTGTCATGTTAATTGTTAAAGATTTATGATTCTTCACTTCAGTGGAATAAAAGAGAGCAAAGGACTGGTATCTTTCAGTGTTTTAATCAGACACACCACCAAGTTTCTACAGTTTTAAAGAACTTTGGATATTATAACAACACATATTCAACATATGGTCCTTCGAGCCGGAAGTAGAAATTTGGTGGGATGAATTATACAAGACCTGCAGCCCGGCGTAGTGTAAGAATGAGAAGACCTCCTGCCCGTTTTCCAGACTGTATGGTACGAGAACATGCTTATCCTCCACCTCCTTCCTCACCAACATTAGTTGTAGGTGACAGTCAACAAACAGACAATGAAAATTCATGTTCTTTGGGACCTGCCACTTGCTCATCTGCTCAAGATGAACAGTATCAGCCTGACTTGCTCGATATGGATGTTAAACAAGAAATACTTGGACTTAAGAGTATGCTTGGAGAGATTATGTCTAGAATGTCACGGTTAGTAGTTTCTTCCAAACATTCTGATTTATCTGAGTCGTTTGATGATGATGACAATGCTTCTGATGATGATAATGCTGTTGATAAACCACCTATTGTTCAAGAATTGTGTGCATGTATTAAGAAAGCTGAACAGAAATCTACATGTAAGCAAGGTAATTCATCGGCTGCTCCATCACCACTTCCATTGTGTAGGCCTAGTTCTCTGCCCCTTCCACCTTCTTCATTGTTACGTAGTCCACCTCAACATATACATACATCTGACACATTACAACTACAAGCAGGTATTATGACCCAATCTCCTGTAGTTCCAGTAGTTGCTGACCCTGTTAATTCCCCTCAAATCCAAGCACCGCAAGTGTTTGTACAACCAGCTGGTTTAACACAGGCAGGCGGTTATTTACCAAGTAATTCCTTCTCCTCTTTGGTTAATACTCAGTTGCCTTCACAGATCAGACCAGAACAGTTACCCTCTCAGCCTCAACCGACTCCTCATGTATCCTCAGCTAATGTAGGTTACTATACGCAGCCACATTCTGTAGGTTACTCAGGGAATCTTGTTGTACAACAACATCCTCCATTTGTCCAACCGATTGTTTCCACTACCCAGGCATCTGGAATTCCATATTTTCATTCTCATCCATACTCCCAGCCATATGCTTCACAACAAGCCATTTCCTATCCTATTTCTCGTGTGCAGGGACCTTCCTTTCCTTTTCTGGTGAATGATGATCCTCAAGAATTTGCAATGTTGCAGTTAGCTCTGACAAACCTGTTGTCACCTTATGAGTCAGAACATTACAAATACCATATCTTGTTGGATCATTTAAAATTTCCTCTTGCTCGCAATTTAGCTCTAGCTTATGCTAATGATCCTAGACCATACAGTATGGCTCTTTTTGCACTTCAACAGAAATATGGGCAACCCCATCAGCTAGTTTTGAGAGAAATCAAAGCCATTCTAGCTCTTCCTAAGGTGAGACCAGGTGACAGCAGAGCGTTTAGTAGTTTCGCACTGAAGGTTCGAGCTTTGGTTGGCATGCTCCAATCTTTGGGCCAAGATCAAGCTAAATCGGAACTAACCTGTGCCTCTCATGTACAACAACTGCTTAGTAAATTGCCTACAGAATATGTGACCAACTTTGCCCGTTATGCTCGTGCTAGCGTAAATGGTCAAAATTACAACTTGGTTAACTTTTCTGTCTGGCTCCAAGAAGAAGCTGAATGTCAAGCAATGGCTGATCAAGTTAGTGACTTCCCAAAACCATTCCTAAATAAACCTCAAGCAAAGACTCACTCGAACACTCGGACAGTCTTGTATGGAGCTAATTATAATTATGGTAATTATGTTGCATCAAGATCCAGTAATAAGCAACCCCAGAACCCGAGAAATCCAGAGCAGTGTTCCAAGTATTCATGTGCATATTGTTCCAGTAGACAGCATTTCATTGGCCTGTGTCCTTCCTTTAGATCTCTAGAAGACAACAAAAAGGGTGATTGGATTAGAGAAAACAAAAAATGTTGGAGATGTGGGCTCAACCATCTAGCTGTTGACTGTGACTTGAAAAAACCCTGTCCAGAGTGCAATGGCCGACATCTTGGTATCCTTCATGGAGTTAATAGTCGTGATCAGGATAATGGTACGTTCTATCTTAGTCGACTTGGAGGTTCCGGAAAGGTGCTCCTGAAAGTTGTTGAAGTACTTCTCCATCATGAAGGTCGATTCCTCCAAACGTATGCCATCCTTGATGATGGATCAGAACGTACCATGTTGCTATCTCAAGCGTCTGATTATTTAGGCCTCAAGGGGAAAGCAGAGTCCCTAATTGTTAGGACTGTACGCCAAGATACTATTGCACTTGAAGGCTCCTCTGTAACCTTTGAAATATCCTCAACTGCCAAACCAGAAAGGAAGTATACCATTTCCAATGCCTTTTCTGCTGCCAGATTGGGATTGGCAGAACAGACATATCCTGTTGAGACTTTAAAGAGACGTTTCAGACATCTTCAAGATTTACCACTTCCAGAATTCTCTAAAGTTCAACCACTTATCCTTATTGGGGCAGACTATCCACACCTGATAAATCCAATTGACCAGGTGTATTTCGGACCTCCTAAATCTCCAGCTGCAATCCAGACCCAGTTGGGTTGGGTACTGCAAGGCCCAACTCCAATTCCCAACACTAATGAGATGCAATGTCTTTTCACCAGCCTCAATCCACTTGAGGATCTTCGTCATGATGTAGAGAAACTATGGCAACTGGATATCCTTCCGTTCAGGAATGAAAAGGTCATTACTAGATCCAAGCAGGACCAAGAAGCTTTGGATTTGTTAGCCTCTAAGACCAAAAGAGTGGACATTGATGGTGTGCAAAGATATGCCACTCCTTTGTTGCATGCTGCTTCTGCTGTTCAGTTACGAGCCTCACCAAATTCAGTTATGTCCTCCCTCAGAAGTATTGAGCGCCGCCTACAAAGAAATCCTGAATCTGCTGCTGTCTATGATCAAGAAATTGACAAGTTGGAGAAGTCTGGTTATATTTCCAAGGTAGAACTTCCTCATGACTCATCGAAAGAATCATGGTATATCCCTCATCATCTTGTAGAGCATAATGGGAAACCACGAATAGTTTTCAATTGTTCCTATCAATGTAAAGGTACGTCACTGAACAACCAACTTCTGCCTGGTCCACAATTAGGCCCCTCCTTGCTTGGTGTATTACTTCGATTCCGCCAGTATCCCGTAGCCATTAGTGGAGACATAAAATCTATGTTTCACCAAATTAGGCTACTACCAGAAGATCGTCCCCTCTTACGTTTCTTGTGGCGCAACATGCAGAGATCAAACTCACCTGATATCTACGAATGGCAAGTTTTGCCATTCGGCACAGTATGTAGTCCATGTTGCGCAACCTATGCCTTACAGAGGCATGTATGTGACCACCAAGAAGGATATGAAGATGTAGTGAATTCTGTACTTCAATCGTTCTATGTAGATAACTGTTTGGAGAGTTTCCCACATGCACAAGTCGCAAAGAAGCACCTTGACCGCACACGTTCCTTACTGATGAGTGGGGGATTTGAAATTAGACAGTGGGCAAGTAACCAGCCTGATGTTGTGAGACATCTTCCTCCTGAAGCCAGGTCTGAGAGTGCTGAACTTTGGATCAGTCAAGATCATTTGGATCCAAAGGAAGGAGCTTTGGGTCTGAGTTGGCACTGTCCCTCCGATTCATTGGGGTATCGATCTCGAACTGTGGAGTACAATGTAACAACAATGCGCAATATCTATAAAGTTCTCGCTAGTCAATATGACCCCTTGGGTTATATTACCCCCTTTACAACGCGAGCTAAGGTCATTGTACAGCAATGCTGGATGAAGTCACGGGGTTGGGACGACCCCCTTGTGCCAAGTCCTATCCAACAGGCCTGGAAGGCTTGGGAAACTGAGCTACCTGACTTGCCATTGATGCAGCTTCCCCGCTGTTACTTAAATTTACCTCCCGAGCAAATTCTGTCTAGAGAGTTGCATATTTTTTGCGACGCTTCGGAGAACGCATATGGGTCAGTAGCCTATCTGCGTATGGAAACTGACAAGGGCATGGTACATACTTCCTTCATCATGGCAAGATCTCGAGTTGCCCCAAAAAGGCAAATTTCCATCCCTCGCCTCGAACTTTGCGCTGCTTTAACAGGTGCACAGCTTTCAAAACTTTTGCAAAAGGAACTGACTCTTTCCTTGACAAATACAGTCTTATGGTCAGATTCAACAACTGTTTTGTCTTGGCTGCATTCCTCTTCCTGCCGTTACAAAGTTTTCGTAGCCAATCGAGTTACCGAAATCTTGGAACTCACTGATCTCTCTTTTTGGAGATATATTCCTTCTGCACAGAATCCAGCAGATGACATCACTAGAGGCAAAACGCTTGTTGAGCTGGCCAAACCTGATCATAGATGGCGACAAGGTCCATCATTTTTAAAATTTCCTTCACATCAGTGGCCTCAAAATCTAGTGTCCCGATCTGCTAATCCTGACCCTGAGCTCCGAAAACCACTTTTTTGTGGATTAACACTATTAGATGATTTTGTACTTCCAGACCCTTCCTGTTTCCAGTCATGGTCAGAGTTAAAGTCTGCCACAACTGAGTTAATGCGACAACATAGTCCTGATTCTTGTGAACCCTCAGTTGTTCAAACCCTTCTTTTAAGACAAGCCCAGCAACAAAGTTTCCCTTCTGAGTACCAGTCTCTAAAGAGAGGAATGTCCATTGAATCTCAAAGTCGTCTCCTTACACTTTCCCCTGAATTCAGAGAAGAAACGGGACTTATTGTAGTGGGTGGCAGGCTCAGACAAGTAGAGGATATGGAACCTGGAATGGTTCATCCAGTCATTCTTGACTCTAAACATCCACTATCTAGTTTAATCATCAAAGACTGTGACGAGAAACTTTTCCATCCTGGTCCAGAGAGAGTTTTCTCAGAACTTCGACGTAATTATTGGATAATTAGAGGAAGACAAGCGATAAAAAAAACATCAGTTGGCTTGCTTGGAATGTAGAAAGTGGAAAGCAAAGCCATCAATCCCTAAAATGTCAGATCTTCCACTCTCTAAGCTCCGCTTGTTCAAACCTCCTTTTTGGTCAACCGGGATGGACTGTTTTGGCCCTTTCCATGTCAAGACTGGTCGTAGAACAGAAAAGAGATGGGGCATTCTGTTTAAGTGCCAGACTACTCGATGTCTGCATCTCGATTTGTTAACCAGTTTAGACGTGGACAGCTTTCTAATGGCCCTGCGCCGTTTTATATCCAGGAGAGGTCAGCCATATGAGATTCTTTGTGACCAAGGAAGTAATTTCCGTGGAGCTGCGAGAGAATTGAAAGAAGCTTTCCAGAACCTTACCACTGAGTTACAAGTTAAATTGGAAAATCAGCAGATCAAATTCAAATTTAATCCACCCCAAGCACCTCATTTCGGAGGCTCATGGGAACGAGAGGTTCGTTCCGTTAAAACAGCTCTACGTGTGGTACTTGGCAGCCAAAGAGTATCAGAAGAAATCCTACGGACAGTTCTGACAGAAGTTGAAGGAGTGTTAAATTCGAAGCCACTTGGTTACGCCTCCTCCAATATTGCAGATCTTGATCCCATCACCCCAAATCTCCTCCTAATGGGGCGGCGGGATTCTTCTCTACCCCAGGTTATTTATGCCAACACTGAGCTCCTTGGCCGCAGATCTTGGCGCCATAGCCAGGTCCTTGTTGACCAGTTTTGGACGGCCTTTATTCGTCATTATTTACCAGATCAGCAGCTCCGTCAAAAATGGAATAGAGAAAATCCTAATCTAAATGATTCTGCTGTTGTGTTAGTTATTGATTCCCAGCTTCCAAGAGCATCATGGCCCATTGGTAGGGTAGTGCGTCTTTTACCTAGTCAGGATAGACGGGTCAGAGTAGCCGAGATTTCTATTAATGGGAAAACTTACGTACGTCCGGTTGCTAAATTGATTCTGTTACCTCAAATTGATGAATAGCAAATACATGACTGTATTTGGGGGCGGCTGTTGTGAATTTGACTCATTTGTTGTTGTGTTTTTTTTTCTTATTTTTCCCTTACTTTTATTTGTACTACATTACCCACAATTCCTAGTAAACTACGATTAGGGTGAACCCATATCTGGTGCACTACATTACCCATAATCCCCCTGGTTGAGGTCTATAAATAGACCTCACTTCCTTCCTTTGTCCCTTTTCTGCCTTGGTGAGGTGTGGGTGTTTGAATGGGCACCCAACCATGTCCTTTGAGTCCTTTCCTTAGGATGTGTTAAGTAAGTTTGTTTGCTCATTGTATAGTTTGAATTTGTTTATTTGAATTGTTTGGATATTCAATCCTTGTTTGAATTGAGTACAATATTGATGTTTATTGATGAGTTGTTTGTATGAGTTTGATTCTCTTTTTATATTGTTTGTAGTGACTTAAAACCATCCTGTTGTGTATCCTGTGCATCCTGTCATCATGTCCATCATGGTAGTCCTGCTCCATGTGAACTACGTGTCATGTTAATTGTTAAAGATTTATGATTCTTCACTTCAGTGGAATAAAAGAGAGCAAAGGACTGGTATCTTTCAGTGTTTTAATCAGACACACCACCAAGTTTCTACAGTTTTAAAGAACTTTGGATATTATAACAACACATATTCAACAGAAGGCAGTTAATGATTTTACTTTATGAAAATGTACAACCATATATTTTTGATATTAATATTTTTATTGTGTGGTATCCGTTTTATAAAAGGATACCACACTTCGCTTCGCGTCGTGCCTAACAACGCCCTTCAGCCGTGATTTATTCACGATACAGCACGGCCTCTCGTACCTTATTGCTTAAATATGGAATGTAGATTGCTGTGGGAAAATAATTTAAAGCAGTTTAACAAAGCAACAACATGAAAAATCAAGGCACTTTACAAAATGGGGAAACTAGTTTGTGTCCTACACAGGTTGATTATACATTCACACCACTTGTTGGCGGTCATGGTCTGCATATTCCAAAAAAGTCTTCACTTTTAACTGATTTAACTTCCTTAAACTTAAGTTTTAATGGAATTTGAACAAATGAAATGAGTCCTTGAGCAATATCAAGTCACAGTGAGTGTTTTTTCTTCTTTTCTTCTGTATTTCTTTGAAACTGTGCATCCTGTTTGATCAGCATAAGTATATTGAACATTTTATGTACATATATGGAGATTTTTGAATGATTCTTTATGAATATCTTGGCGTACACTTCAAGAAAAAAAAACACTCTCCAAAATCTTAAGTTTACTAAAGAACTGACCGATATTGTGCTGAAACTGTTTAGATATGCAATACATGGCAGTAACCTGCAGGGGAAATCAATGATCCACCTTCAATGAACTGACCAGCCAGCAAGAAGAAAAATATAAACACAAACATAGCTCATAGTTCTAAATGGATTTTCACTTTAACTTCTGCCGTTAAACAAATATGACACTAAAGTATTTATTGCATTCATTAAATGCCATAGATTGCATTATTTTATGTATAATAATTTTTACTGTTTTAATTTTAAATCAATTTTTAAATCATTTTAAATTTTCTTTTTTTATTGATGTGATTATGATAAATTTTGTTTTTTATATTATGATTTTAATTCCTCTTATGTACAGCACTTTGAATTACCATTGTGTATGAAATGTGCTATACAAATAAACTTGCCTTGCCTAGTCTGGCACTACATCATGAGGGAATGCACCCTTTAAAGGTGCCATAGAATGCATTGAGAGAATATGTTAAATTGTACTCTGATATCTACATAGAAGGTATATGGCATAGGAAAGGGCAAAAAATCTCCAGAAATGGTTTTACAGGTCTATTTACAACCCTAGGCTAGGATTTGTCCCAATAATGAAATGCTCTGTTATTGGCTTATTTGGAAGCTTCATGAATATTAATGAGCTCTGCTCTGATTGGCTGTTTCACAGAGCTGCTTGTCTATAGACGGTTTCAACGGCAACAACATAAACAAACGTTACTGCGCATGCGCGCTTTTGTGGCCCAAACTTAACTTCCGGTAGACATCCAAATAGAATCAATAACAACAGCTAAATCCTTCTAGAGTAGATTATTTTTTTAATAACAAGCGAAATATGTTGGCTGCGTAAATTAGACTGATTTATTAAAAATGCAAACTCATTATTTGCCAGCAGGAGGTGCTTTAAGCACGAGAAACGAGGTTTCCCCGGTAATGGCTATAGACAAAGCAGCTCTTAATTTAAAAACGCTGCCTTATGCAGGATGAAATGAAAATGACATTTTCTAAAGACAGTCTTTCTTCAGAAATACAGTGATATAAAAACACCCACGTCTCGGTTTGATTTTTAAACGTGCATTACGTTTATTCAACAAAGTCTATTGGAAAATCAGTCGGTTTTTATATCGTGGCAGGTCGCCACAAATAAATAAATGTTTGGGAAACACATACCACAGCACAATAACCTGAGACCAACTTCATTACTCATTATTAGCTGCGTTTGTAGCCCGCGACACGAACCAGACAGATAAACAAACACAGACCGGAAGTTAACTTAGGTCCAGGCGCGTGCGCCCGATGAAACCGTCTATAGCTCAGACATGGATAAAAATATATATTTAATTATGAGCTCTAGGCGCTTTTAATATGCGGTTTGTTGAATCTGCCGTTTTGAATCTTAGTCTCATTACTGTGATGCATGTGCTCTGTGTAAAGTTATCATGCAGAGAGAGTGCTTACCACACAAGTTGAGCTGTTTGTCAGTGATACTGGGGATCTGTAAATCATTCGCCATCATCAACGCAGTTATTTTTCATCATTCACCATCATCAGCGCAGTCATCTCTCTGTTTATGTGGTAAGTGAAATCCTATGTATTGCAATGTAACAGGCTAGCGCTAGCATTAAGCTAACTGTGTCCCTTGAGTGACTAGCCTTGTTTAACTGATGTGCTGACGTTACCGATGATTGGGCGATGCAAATGTTGGAGGCGTAACTATTAACGATCTCGGGAAAGTTGTAACAGTAGGTGTTATGAATTGATCTATTTTTCGGTGGTCTTTTGCAAACACTAGATTTATATAAGAAGGAGGAAACCATGGTGTTTGAGACTCATGTCATGTCCATGTACTGAACTGTTATTATTAAACTATGCCAAGGTAAACACAGTTGTCCATTCTATGGCACCTTTAAATACAGATGTGCAAGACCCTCACACCAGGGGCGATTTTGGGCCCTATGACAAAATATGAGGTTTGGCCCCCCCCCTACCACACCAAAGCAGATCTCTGGGGGCCCCTAAACGGTGTGGGCCCTTAGAATTATCCTAACTTTACCCCCCTTAGCGGCACCCCTGGTGGCAGGCGCGACGCTTCGGTGCTGCGAGTGCCATTATTGAATTAAAGAGAGGAATAAAGCATCAGTTTAGGTAGCAAATATAGGTGGAGGCTCCTAACATGAATATTCTTAAGTTTCCTGATTCATGTTAAAGTGCCACTAAAATGTTTAGTGCTCATCGGATCATAGAAACTGTTTTTAGTAACATAAGTAAATTTCATTTCTTAGCTCTCTTATTTGTCCTTTTATTATTTAATACACTACAAATATACACTACAAAAATGCTTTTCTTACTTAGATTTTTTTGTCTTGTTTCCAGCCAAAATATCTAACAATTCTTAAATCAAGAAGGATATTCTGCGTAAGTAAAAATTATTGTCTTGTTTTTAAAATAACAATAAATCGAAATTATGTGAGTTTTTGCTTAGAACAAGCAAAATAATCTGCCAATGGGGTAAGCAAAATAATCTTATTTCAAACAGTAAACAAAGCCAATAATATTTACTTGTCTAGAAAATTCTTGATTTAAGAATGGTAAGATGGTTTGACTGGAAACAAGACACATGTTTATGTGGAATTATCAGCAGAAATAATACTGTGCCATACTCGCAAGGACTTTTTGGAAATAATATTTAATGTCTTCTGTTGCATTCATTGTTTGTAAAATATAACATTTCTAGTATAAAGTCTCAGCTTTCAAAATCTGTTTTATAACGAAATACAGACAATTTTTACAATAATGGGTTTTCAAGATTGCGTTGTTTTTTTTTTTTGTTTGTTTTTTTTTTTTTGCTGTTGAAATATTAAGACTTTAAACTCGCAATCTTAGCTTTTTTTTTAACGTGCCACTAAAACGCTGTCCTAAAAAAAGCTGTGCTATATTAAAGTTTTTTTTTTTTGTGCTAATGTTTTAATTTGAGAGTCTGTGAAACTCCAATAAATGCATCTTTGGTGGGTAAATAAAGTTTCTCTTGTGATATTTCTGTCATTCAAAATCTGTTTTATAACGAAATACAGACAATGCTTTTCTTATTTTTGGCATACCGAAATCTACATAAGTTTATCCTGTAAAAAAAAAATCTGTTTGCTTACGTATGCTACATCAATCGAATTGTAGACAATAATATTCTGTGGCAGGTGCTACTCATCGATGCTGCGCGCGCTTCAAATAGACTTAAGAGAGGAATTTATGAGGATGTTATGGCATGTTTTGTGGCAGCTGCCTCTCACTGTTTACACCATGGTTGATGCATGTAAGCAAACGGACCTACAATTCTCACACATTCATTACTTTATCTTAGGTTTTCTTCCCTTTGAATCCATAATGGCATCGCGCCTGCCTCATCATCTCCCACTTCTTACACTCCAATTAATTCATATAAAAAACAGACAGAGCAATTCTACATGTATTAACATATTTGCTATCTTAACTTATGCTTTATTTCTTGCTTTAAATCCATATTGGCGCGCGCAGCACCGAAGCGTCGTACCTGCCACCACTACATTATGCTTGCCTCAGCATCGCTCATTGTTACATTTCCGATTAATTCATATAAACAAACAGACATGTCAATAAATGTATAATTGCACTATTAGCTACCTTTACTTAAGCTTTATTCCTCCCTTTAAATCCATAATGGAGCTCGCATCACCGAAGCTTAATTCGCGCCTGCCACAACTTCGCGTTACACTTGCTTCGGCATCGTTCACTGTTTGTACTCCAAATAATGCATATAAAAAAAACAGACTGTGCAATTCTACATTTATCGACATATTCGTTACTTATTTCTCCCTTTAAATCCATAATGGCGCGCTCAGCACCGAAGCGTCGCGCCTGCCTGATCATCTCTGACTGTTTACACTCCGATAGATCAGACCTTGCAATTCTACACTTATTTGCCACATTTTCTCATGTTTAATCCTCTCTTTAAATCCATAATGGAGTGCACAGCACCTAACGTCGCGCCGCTGTTTGTTATAGTGGTGCCGGGTTGCGAAGTAAGAGCATTCAGCGGTAACGTGGCAGGCGCATTTGGCGGTGGCAGGTGGAGTGACGGTCGCAATTGGCGGTGGCAGGTAGTGTGGCAGCTGTCCCTGCCACGCAAATATTTTAACCTCTCTCATTAAACTTCAATGAAAAGGTAATTTGTAAATATCAACAATTTCTCTGGTTCATCTCATTTGAATATAAAAATATAATCAAAGATTCATACTTAAAAAATATATTAATTGCTTTTGTAATCTGCAAAACTCAGACTAACTCTTTTTGACAGATTGCCATTTGCTCTAAAAGCCATTTATCACGCTAAATGCCATATGTATATCCATGCAACCACTGTATTGTTGCAAATCCGAAGATAAATATCCTCTCACGAGTCTCATTAAATCTCATTTAAGTGAGTTTGCAATTCCTCTGAGCTGGAGACATCAGGGCGTGCTTGTTGTCTGAAGTCTGAGCTGGCAGGAAGC
Organism: Garra rufa; assembly: GCF_049309525.1. Lineage (NCBI taxonomy): Eukaryota > Metazoa > Chordata > Actinopteri > Cypriniformes > Cyprinidae > Garra > Garra rufa. The sequence goes on from NC_133376.1 coordinate 31,130,385, forward strand.
TGAGAGCTCCATCCATAACCTTCAATCTGGCTCCAGCTCCTTCCATTAACCTTTGAGCTGTAAATGCTAGCAGTTAGGAGCTTTGGGGCCAGAGTCCATTGATAAGGTCAGTCAGACATCCAATTTACTTCATGAAAAGGCCAGGAGCAAACCAACAGAGTTTCTTTCTCTTTAGTGTCTTGTGAATTTACGCTAACTCACCGTTGCGTTCCTCGCTCAGATCAGTCTCTCACAAAATTCAAATCGCGCTCGCAGTTGTATAACAAGTATCACAGTTGATTATATGGCATGACATGACCACATGGTGGCAGTATAAGCACGCTTATCATAAACCGAGCACCATGTGGCCAGAGATGCAGGTGTCAAACTTTCCACTCCAAACCACTGAACCACATCCTTTATTGTCACATGTCATGTTCTTATGACTTTACCCTTGACCTTTTCTCAATTCAACTTTTTTCTTAGCATGCAAGCCCTTGTTTTAGAAGAAATTTAATACAGCCACCTAACAAGGCATATGGAATTGCTCTAGTAACCAAGTTCCACAACATGTCATCAATTCTCATGAACAGTGGCTCTACACAATGAGCTCATTTAAACGGAGGCAGTGCTGAAGAGCTCAGTTAAGTACCTTGGATTTGAAAAATGCATTACTCATGGATGCCCTCAAAGGCATATTGCTAATAGTTGAAATTATAGCCTATGATAAGTTGTTTACATTTTTTTATTATTATTATTATGTTATTTTTGACATATATGACGTAGTATAGCGCCATAGAAAAGCTGAAGATGCCCTAACAAGGCCCTTGATGATGTTTGTTTTGGCCCACCTTGCCATATCATTGAAGTATACACTACCAGTCAAAAGTTTTTGAACAGTAAAAGTATTTTCATGTTTTTTAAAAGAAGCCTCCATTGCTCACCAAGCCTGCTTTTATTTGATTTAAAGTACAGCAAAAACAGTAAAATATATATATATATATATTTTACTATTTAAAATAACTGTTTTTTAAATATATTTTTAAATGTGATTTATTCCTGTGATTTCAAAGCTGAATTTTCAGCATCATTGCTCTAGTCACGCGATCCTTCAGGAATCATTCTAATATTCTGATTTGCTGCTAAAAAACATGTATTATTATTATTACTATTATTATTATTATTATGTTGGAAACATTTGAGTAGACGTTCTTCAAGTGTCTGATGAATAGAAAGTTCAGGAGAACAGTATTTATCTGAAATAGAAATATGCTGTAACATTATAAATGTCTTTATAATCACTTTTGACCAAAATCATGCGACACTGAAGAGTGGAGTAATGATGCTGAAAATTTAGCTTTGATCACAGGAATAAATGACATTTTAAAATATATTCAAATAAAAAATAGTTATTTTAAATAGAAAAAAAATATTTCACAATATTACTGCTTTTGCTGTATTTTGGACCAAATAAATGCAGGCTTGCTGAGCAGGAGAGAATTCTTTAAAAACACAAAAAATCTTACCGTTCAAAAACTTTTGAATGGTAGTGTATCTTGATTTGTAATTTAGATTTTTGTTGCATTTTTTTATTATTATTTTACTGGTCAGTGCTGGTGCAATACAGAATTTGATTATTTTATGTTTTATTATTTTTTATTATTATTATTTTATAATTTCATATATTTTGTTATTTAAACTTTGCTTTTAAAGTGTATTTTTATTTCTAATTTAATCGATTTATTAATTTTTTAGAATTTTGCATTGAAAAAATATACAGTTAATGCATTATTGGCCCTCGGGCCGTCAAGGATACTAGGTTTGATTTTTGCTCCTTTGTATTAAAAAGTTATGAAACCATTGCTGTAAACATATTGTGATGAATTAGTGCTTGACAATGTCAATGAACCTGGTTGTTTCAATGCAAAATCTGTATTTTAAAAAATTATTTTTGGTGTTTTTTTATTGTTATTATTATCATTATGATAGGATAGTGTAGAACAGACAGGAAAATAAGAGTGTTTCATGATGCCATAGAAGAACGTTTTTGTCTAAATGGTTCCATAAAGAACCTTTAACATCTGAAGAACCTTTCTGTTTCACAAAAGGTTCTTTGTGGCGAAAGAAGGTTCTTCAGATTATAAAAAAGTAAGAAAGAGATGGTTCTTTACAGAACCTTTGACGGAATGGTTTTATTGTGGAACCAAAAATGGTTCTTCTATGGCATCGCTGTGAAGAACCTTTATTTTTATAAGTGTATATGTCGTTGCACTTGCCCACAAGGCTATTGGCACCAACAAGATTATTCTTTTTGGCCTTTTATTATGATAGCACAGATCAGAGCTGACAGGAAGTGAAGTGGGTGAAAGAGGGGAAAAGGTCCTCGAGCTGGGATTCGAACTCAGGACACCCGTAGAACAACGGCACTGTAGGTCAGCACACTGCCCACAAGGCTATCGGTGCCAACTCTTTTGGTGTTTTAGCCTTTATTTGGATAGAACAGTTAACTGACAGGAAGCAAAGTAGAAGAGTGAGAGGAGAAAGGTCCATGAGCCGGGACTCGAACTCGGGACGCCCAAAGTGCAACAGTGCTACATGTCAGCTCACTGCCATAAGGCCTTCAGCGCCAATGTAAAATCTGTAGTCTGAGAAGTCCAAAACTTAACTTGTCATGTGAACTTTGCTTTTATTTTGTTTCAAAATGAAGAAAATCGCTCGTTTACTATGTACCAAAGTGTTTTTGAGATAAACGAGACAGGTAAAGCATACTCCGTGGCCTAAGTTTCAACCGCGTACTGCTGCAAGGCTGTGTCCACTAAGAGAATTATGATGTGCTGACCTGACAGCAGTCAAGGTTACGATGGAAATAGAAAAAGGCCAGTGGTATTTACTCATGAGGTTTAGAAACAATAAAAGCCTGGCAGCGTTTAAGAGATTATAGACATCCCCACACATCAATGGACAATCCTCTCTCATTCTCTCTTCTCTCTTTCCCTCGATTTTCTGCTCTTTGACGCTGGGTTCACATGACATACTACCGCTGGGATCACTGGAGCGAAGCTTTGGAACGGAGCAATGTTTCCCACATCAGTGAGTGCAGCCTGCGACCACACACACACACACACACAAATATACACATATACCCAAAACCAGGCCATCATTGTTTTATTGTCATTTTACTTGATATGTGTTTTGTAAAGGCATCATTATGAATGGTGACACAATGATATGTACAAAAGCTACAAGTGCACTCAATAAGAGCGCATAAAGATGAATGAATAAAAGGCCCTGAAGTCTCAGAGGTGATCTGAGGACTTTGAAATCTTTTCAAATGAAGGATGTAAAAAGTGCTGAGTGTGTTATATAACAGGTGTACACTCACATACTTTACACAAACATACTTTAGCAGAAATGTCTTCTATTTTTCTCTGCATTCCCAGCCTAGTTGCTTTCACAATCTGACATTAAGTGGCAGTTGGACACTAGTTATGCCCGGTACGTAGGTGTATTTTCCGTTCATTGGTATGTTGTCAAGCTCAAGGTTAGAAGGATCTGGTACAAATGGTGTCATGCGCACTAACATGGACTGTGGATATATGACTGGCACGGCGGAGCCCAAGCTGTTGAAACATTGCAATGAAAGAACATCATGAAAAGATTTGTCCATGCAAAGCTGTTCAGCAGGACGGGCAATTTTTTGTGCAATTTTTGAAAAAAACTTTTTAGCTTTAGTTTAAGGTTCATTACAAGATCATTCAACAGCATTTGTGGCATAGTATTGATTACTACAAGAATAACTGCCAAAGGAAAAATAAAAGATACATTGAAAGAATAAAAACACTTACATTAATGCTTCTGTTAAAAATGGGGTGTTATTTTAGCTGTAAATTTGTTTTCAACATTTTAATGGTTAAAACTGTCATGGCACCAAATTTGTAAAATATATTTTTTGTGTCAATAAAATAATGTTAAAACACATATTGTGACTACTATTAAAAAGTATTTTATTGTTTATGGATTGTCTTCATTGAATGTGCCTCACATGTATGCCTTTTTTGAGAGATGAGAGATAAAAAGCGTAAATTAATTTGTGGAAGTTAACATTATAAGTGCTGCAGACTGATCTTAACTTGTACTGAACTCAGAGTATACCTTTAATCATAAATACAGATAATGTGTAACATGGTTTTCAAAGGAAGTATGGAGCTGATCTTATCAAATAGTTGCTTTTTGAAACCAGTGGAACAGTCTGTAAATGGTGCATAGTTTGTATATAAGGTCTTTCTGCAGAACTGGATGCACATTCTTCATGTTCCACCCAGATGTGAGTTTATCTGGCCCAAGCAGCCTGTGAGCGGAGACAGAGATAAAGAGGAGAGGTGGGAAAAGGAAAAAACAGGGAAGACCATACACCTGTACATGGAGAACACACACTCTCAAGGCAGCTTATCAAGTTCAGACACAAACTACTATCTGGAGCATCAGTGTAGACTGCTCGTTTATTTTGGGGTGGAGAGAAAGAAGGGGAGAGAGAGACAGATAAAGAGGCAGAGAAGAGAGATTTGTTGGCATATTCTGTTATAGTCTCAAAGTGTTTTTTGCTCATGTCTGCAAAAACAAAGAAACCACTAACTAAAGACTGAAGATGAATGGGGAAAAAAGAGGATTTTTTTTATCATGCCTGCTCACAGTTGTTCTCAGGTGTTTCTATAAAAATCCACATAATAATGTTGCAAAAGCCCCCTGAAAGGAATGAAGCATGTTTATATATATTCACATTTTATTGCACACCTAATTATGATGCTCTCTAAGGTGCATTGCTCCGGATGAATGTGTTTACACTGTTTTTGCTGACATATTCATTTCTTTTATCAACACACACCAGTGGCTTTATGAATTATGTGAATTAAGAACCACTGCCTGGTGTAGTGTTGAGTTATTGTTTTGTATATTTTGCAAATGGAATAAATAATTAAATAAGTGCTGCAGGTGTCGGCGATCAAGAGGACAGGAAGTTCTGTTGCTATTAAAGATGCTTTTCAGATAAAACAGAGCTTAAGTATAAAAAAAATAGCTATTTCCTTTATTTTGTCCTCACCTGTTTAGCAGAACTGGCGAATGCCAGAAGTAGCGATGCCGGGTTGGTGAATGAATCGCTTTTTAGCTTCAATGAATTGTTGAAATTTGTGTTAACCCAGAAATGAACCTTTTCGAAGCTTCGAATCAATTGAACCAATTGCTTCGCCAAATGATTCACAATAATGTTTCGAACCGTTCAAAACACCACACGCTAGTGACGCCTGCTGGTCAAACGTGTTTAAATGCAACAAAACTCAGGCTAAAACATACATTAGATCAGCTTTGAAAATAGTTTTGAAACTGTTATGACGTAATGAACCCTAGTTTATTGAAATCACCTGACTATGGCCGTTTGATTCGCGCTCCGGTGTCCGAACCACTGTTTCGAAACAACTGATTCGAAGCTTCACAAAGCGCCCATCACTAACATTTACTTAATATGGCATTGCAAAAAAAGAACGTGGATCGATTTGTGATTCAGTCTGAAATTTGTTTTGTGCACTGAATTGTTTGGAGTAGATTCTCACAGTAACCTGATACTTCAGAAGTCAGAAAACGGAAACTTTTACTGGATTTTACAGTCTCTTGCATTTAAACCAGCAAATGTATCCTGTCGTTTGTTAGTGATAAAGAAGACCTTTATTAAATTCAACACCTGCAGGTGCAGCTTGTGAACATCTCCATAAAGGTAAAGACATTTTATGACAACGCTACACCATAAATCACCAGTGGCTAGTTGCCTGTTATCTATGTTTTATTTCTTAAAGACACATTTTTTGATTAAGTTACGAAATGGCATTTGAATCTGAAAAGTAAGACCCTCTGCTAGTCATTAATCTATTTCGTTTCTTGCTAACAAAGTGAAAAGGAATTAAATTAAGATCTGCTCATGTTGCAACATATTTCTTTTTATGCGTTTTACAGTGTTTCATTATAACCAATCACACATGATTCTGTTGAGTTTAGGAATGCAGTGGCCAATGCAGAGGCCTCCAGATTAGTCATCGATGAAACTGAATTCCAGGTTCTCCCGAAATCTCTCCTTATAAACAACAAAGCGGTACTTGCAATGTAAGTAAGATATTCATTTCACAATGTAAACAGCTTTAGTGGTTATAATGATAGTTTTGTTTTTTAGAGTGCTTAAATTTGTAATAGAAGTTAGTGATAATTCTGTTATATCAAGGTTTGGTCAGTTACCTGGATACGCGGCCATACTGGAGATACTCAGATGTAAACAACAGCATGGTTTGCACGGTTAATGTCCTACTGAATATGTTGTTCTGCTAACTTATGCTGTCTAAACCACAAAAAAAATGTGTGGAAGCTGCAAAATCATTCAGAGAAGGACTTAGTAAACAGGAAATTATACAAAATTTTGACAAACTAAAGTTAATAGGTAACGATACATACAAGCAGTATTAATTAAGATATTAGTCTAATACTTCACCTACCTTACTGAAAATGATAAGAACAAACACAAATCTTGCCAAGATTCTTGCCCTGGAAATCCTGTTTCAGTTTCCTGCACTGTAAAAAGTTGTCACCAGTTTCAACTTAAGTTTTTAAGGTCAGCAGCTGCCTTAACATTTTAAGTTAAATCAACTTAAAAGTACAAATCATTTGAACTAATTTCATTGTGGCAAGTTGACTTAAAATTTTAAGGCAGCTGCTGAACTTAAGTTTTTAAGTTGAAACTGGTGAAATCTTTTTACAGTGTGGTTTATATACGCCTTTTGTTCTATAGATAGTTTTTTGCACTGTTCTCCTTGATTTGTTATAACTTTTGGCAGTCCAAAGTGCTCCGATTGTTTTTCCCGGTCTAAGCGATTAGCACAACCCAAAACATGACAATAATTGACCATTTTCAGAAGCAATAATTATTTTATTTCAATGGCATTGTGATGACGCGTCGTGAAAACACTCCATACAGCTAGTTGTTCAAACTATTTCTTAAGACATGGTCTTAACACAGTAACTATGTTTATTCAACTGCACCCTGAAGTGTCAAAAATGAGCATGCTGGTACTAAAATAAATAAATAGTTCCATAGTATTGCTGAATAGATCACTATTCCATGGTATAACATTAATATAGTGAGTGATTGTATACTGTGCTTGTTCCACATAGAGTGCATAATGACACATTAGTTGTTATTATAAGACTATTTGTGCATTTCTTTGAAACTGTTTAATTTTTCTGTTTAATTAATGACCTTGATTCCTAGTCACATGCTGACCGCATAAATTTACTGTTATTTTTCAGAAACCTCTGAAGGGAAACACGTTTTTTATGATTATGAGGATAATTAAAAAACAACAGCCTGACAAATTCAAGAACTCTCCAGGAATTGGCATGCTTGTAAAAAAAAAATCAGAACAGACTATGCTAAAAACATGAAAATGTGCAAATGAGAGTTTGGGCTGTGGCGAGGTGGTGTGAGGAATTGAGACTGATTCCTGGCGCAGGGGTTCTGCACAGCTGGCAGATTGTGGGCTCAGTGGAGGTGAGCTGTGAACTGACCATCCAGTGTCTGTGTGTGTGGCTGTGCTGGTAAAGACAAATGAATTCAGTTTACAGGGCCTCAGGTGCTTCGACTCAGCTCACCGTATCGTTGCTCCGGAATTTTCTCTTGAGAGAGAGTATTGATTTGCCCCCTCCTTTCCAGAGCGTCGTTTCAATATTCTGGGTGAATGATAAAATGCGTCTGTTTTGCAAAAAGGCTCTCAGCTTGCTTTTTGCCATGATATGACATTTATCTAAATATACTTAGATGTAAAATAGGATCATTAGAGGTTCCTCGTCCCTTTTACCCTCTTACTTAGATAGGTTGGACATACATTTGGTGGTACAAAGACATCTACCTTTGTAATCCTGCGATTTAACAAAGGCCTATATTTGAACACTGACCTAACATGAAAAATCAATGCAATTTTGGCATCTTACACAATGTGTGGTGCCAAGGTTTGTGAAGCATGACTTACAGAGATGGGGAGGACCTATACAAGCAGGCGTCCATTATAAAAAAAGACATACTTTCTCATTATTATAAAGGGCCTTTTGCTGCCTCTAAGGCCTCAGACACTATATAAGTGTCTGAGGCCTTATTATGTACTTGTCAGTGGGGTGTTTTGATGTAGCTGGGGCTCCAAAGGATTCGATAAGAACCCAGGAGAGGGATTAATGTGTTACTCTGCTTCTTACATTCATACAAATCGGACAGCACTTGAAGATAAACAATATAAAGCATGTTTAGCTGTGTGTATGTGTGTGTTTTGCACGTTGACGTGTCTGTTTGCAAGTGTTGGGGAGTAATCACAGGTTCTCAGATGCCCGTCCTCCACGCATTAAGTGGCCGCACACAGAGCTGTGTCTCTTACTCTCTCCTCTCATCCATATTTTCCTTACTGGCCGCCTTCCAGTGCTGAGGAGCCTTATAATTGGGTGAAATTGAGCATTAATAACGTTGTGCTGGGGCATTATCTGAAGAAGTATGAGGAAGGAGAACACTCAGTCACACTAAGATTGAAAAATAAAGACTAGTGGTTTGGCAGCTCTCTGTCAAGGCTCTGTTCTGGGTCCTCAAGTCTCGTGTCATGCCAGGTTACCATATTTCCGCTATTGTTGTGTTCATGAAAGGTTTTTTTGAGTAACAGATGAGTTATATTTTTGTATTAGAGAGCTTTTTTTAGAGAGCAAAAATTTATTTCTTCTGTGGAACATAAAAGGTAAAATTCTGAAGAGTAGAGTGTCCTGGTTGTTCTTTTCCAAGCTTTCAAGCTCAAATGTATGCAAAATCAATTTTATTTTCTTACATTTTGTTGTTTTGTCACACACTAAGTTCTACAGTGAGCATTTAAAAGGTTAGTTCACCCAAAAATGAAAATTAGCACATTATTTACTCACCCTCAAGGCATCCTAGGTGTATATGACTTCCTTCTTTCAGACGAATGCAATCAGAGTTGTATAAAAAATTGTCCTGCAAGCGTTATGATGGCAATGGGCTGGTGTTTCTCTTCAACAGTCCAAAACAAGTCCAATAAAGTGCATCCATCCATAATAAAAAGTGCCTTACACAGCTCCGGTAGGTGAATAAAGCCCTCCTGTAGCAAATCAATGCAGTTTTGTAAGAAAAATATCCCTATTTAAAACGTAATAATCACTTTAATCTAGCTTGCGCTAACAGTTTTACACAGAAGCTGCAAGTTCTGTCATGAAACTCTAGATGGCACAGGCTGATGAGTCCTTAACGAAAACTGATGATGTTTACAGCATTAAACTACTTGGCACAAGCTGATTGGTTCATGTTGCATACACAGTCAATAAGCTTGCTGCTTTACATTTAAAAGGCTGGTTAGCATTCACTCTGAAACCCTCAACCTTCCCCAGCTCCACCTGTATAGATCTGCAATGGGTTATTTTGTATGCCATTTCTGCAGCAGCAGTATGTCTTAAATACTGCATTGGTATGTATCGGCAATAGCAAGTTCCTGTACTTGCAGCAGCTATAAACTACAACAACAGCAGCAGCAATTCAGCAGCATAGCAGATCTATTCTGCAACCAAATACATTAACATTGTTATATCCATTACCATACCTAAAATCTGTTGCTGTATTGTAATTGCATCTTCTCAGCAGAAAACGTCATACCGGTTTGAAGAGACATGAGTAAATAATGAACATTTTTTGATCAATAGGTTGCTTTTTATCCAGTCATACGCTACTAAAGGCAGTGTTTTATTGGGTCATTTGCAGTACTGGCTGGTGAAATATCCTCTTGTTAAATACATTTATTGTTGAAGCAGTCAATGACAGAGGCCAGGAACTAATTGTGATTGTGACGTCTTGTCGTGCTATTTTATAGGTCCTCTTTTGGAGTCACTCTCTGAATGGATGGCAACAGAATACCCTACTTAAGCTAATTAAAGATCCTTCAACTTAAATGACTTGGGAAAATATATCTCTTACTGACAGATCATGGCCTTGGCCCAGATTTTTTTTTTTTACAGTAGCATTAAGTATTGTTCTTTGCTGGTCTTTAGGTTAATATTCACTGGTTGAACATCAGCATTTACAGTCCATGCACGTGAAGTTTCACCTTCCAAAAAGTTTCTATAAATTCACAGTGGTTGTATCTCCACCTGGAGGTGTATTGATTGGATTTGCAGTGAGAATGAGACAAGGGTCACCTCTGAGGTGCAGGTACTACATTGACAAATTACCTCCTTTGAGATAATTTTACCCTGTTCATTTTGTGCCAGGTCTTTGTTTTAATGGGATTACATGCTGCCCAGCCCTTTTGATAAAAACGAGCCACCATACATACATCCTGAGCAAAGGAACTTGGAATTGATACTGTAGATAGCGTTGATGAGATTCTTGGTCGAATCACATCCATTCTTTCTTACTTTTGTGGTTAAGACCTCTCTATGTGGTATCGTAAAAGAAGCATTCTCTCTATCTCATTTGTGATGCCCCCCTCTAAACTAAAGGTTCTTCACCAAGGGTGGTCGTTTGTCAGCATACCCCACTGTCACTGTATGACCTCAAAATGTCTTCTCCACAGTCTGGACCTCCTGCTGTAGGAGGAGCGAGCTTCCTAACAGATGCACTGGGTGGAGTGCCATTCAGCTTCCCACCACCAGACCTAAACTAGCAGCTGATAGAGGCAGAAATGGGTCAAGATGATGTTACCCTGGTGCTTCAGCGGAACTTTTTAGACCAGAGTTTCCTGAGGAGAAATGGATTAGGCAATTACACAGCTGAGGCCGGGCTCTATCTCCTAAGCCTGTTAGCTTTGCCTGTGCACAGGTTTCTGCAGATAAGTGACCATTCTTCTTTCTCTCAGTAAGTGCTGTCAGTGCTACAGGAGTCTCACTTTAAACCCAGCTCTTGGACCGAAACAGCTCAGAGATCTGAGCCTCCTCTTATTTTGTAAATTAAAGCAATTGTTCACCCCAAAATGAAAATTCTGTAACTTATTAATGCCGACTTTAAACACTGATGCTGCTGTTTAGTCCAACACTCACTTTGCACAGGTTTTTTTCCCCCTGTGTTTGTGCTATATAGTACTGGTTGTCAGGCTTCAAAAATTGTTTTGAGGAACAGACTGAAATTTAAGCCATAGTTTACTCTCAAATCAAATCATTCATGCAAGATGCAACCCAGAACATAAATGATTTGAGCTCTTAAATCAAACATGAGACTTGGGCATCAGTAACATCAGATGTCATTTGGTCACAAGAAGCAACATTATGACTCAAAGCTGTACCATATTTGATTTGAGAGCTGCGAACTGATTTGAGAGTGAATAATGACTTAAATTTCATGATATGGCTTTGGAAGACTTTAAATGTAGTGCATGAGTCATGTGGGCTTTTTAAAAATGGAGCTTTTATGACTGTTTTGGAGTTTTTGTTCACTGTGCGTTGCCATTGTATAGAAAACATTTGTCCTCTTTGTGTTTCACAGAACAAAAACCAGAATATGGATTTGGAAATAATAGGTTGAGTAAGTAATAAAAGAATTGTGATTCTCAGATAAACTACTTCCTTAACAGTGAAATTGTGAGAGTAACAATCCAAACACTATCCACCTTTTTCTTCCCGTAAGAGTGGGCAGTTGTACATTTTATGAGTCTGGCTTCTAGTCTCATCTGTGTCCGGCTATTTTTAGCTGTACAGAACAGCTAGTTTTGCTGCTTGATATTGCAAATTGGTGTGTCTTGCCATATTATTTTAATGTATTGTCTTATTGCAAACACTTTTACCGTTTACTGCACGTTGTAATTCTTTGCTATTTCCCTATAGCGGATAATGAACCGGAAGTCATAGACTGACTTCCATGTTGAAGAAAAAGGTAAATAGAGCAGGCCGTAATTTGAACTTGGATGAATTGTCTCTAAGGTGGGACATTTATCATACATTTTCAGAGCCAACTGATATTCACAAAAGTACACATGCATATATAAGTATATTTGTAATCTAGCCTATGTCATGTTTAATAAAGAATAGGCCATTTTCCTTGAGAGCTTGTGAGTTTGGTATAGATTAATGACGAGATTTTAGTCAATATGTTATTTTTCCAGTGCTTGGAGCATCTTTGCTTGGTCGCTTTCATATTTTCACTTGAGAAATTGGCTTTTTTTAAATACTCTCTGTGCTTTATTCAATAAAACATTTAAATACTCAAATAGTTCAAAGTGAAAGAGGCACAAAGGAATGAATAGGCTTTTTGAAAACCTTGCATCTGAAGTCATGGCTGAACAGTCAAGAAACACAGCAAATTCAGCGCAACAATGGCATTACATTATGGCCACTTTCCTGAAAAAATTAAACTTGGTACAAAATGTCTCTTTGCAGAAAAAAAAGAAAAAGGAAAAACATGACTAATCCATAGGATTAGTACAATTGGCTTTTTCTAAAGTATCCACTCAATAATCCTCAATTTCTTTAAGCCTAGTGCTCTTTCAGACAACTGTGGAGGTAAAAAAAAAAGAAAAGGCAAATTGCTTGGCAGTGGGCAGAAACGAGTAAGTGCGTCTGTGCCGTCTAGATTGGTCTGCATGCCAACAGGAAGTGAAGTCTTAATGGCGTCTCTCCGTTTATCTTGTCCCCTGGCCTATTGAGACCAATTACCATGACCAGCCGAGCCTGACAAGGAGATTTCATGCATCAGGGGGCCAGGAAGTCAAAGGTTTCCTGTACTTTGGGGTAAAGAAATGTTTCGCCGCCACAAGACACGGGAGAAAACAGAAGTAGGGATGAAAACTAAAACAAAGCGAGGCAGTAATGGCGTCTCTGCTTTTATCCTTCTTTCAGGTAACAACCATGAAATTTTCATATACTATTGAGACAAATTTTGGGTATCCATAACCACAGTGCTTTCAGAAACAATCAAATGCACTTAATGGGAAAGATGTTTCCATTCACCTTTGTTATATACCTAAAGATTTCTCCGAAGCAGTCACACACAAGTCAGCTCAAAGATTCTTTTATACGTGCAGTGGGTGCAAAGAAAAGAGCAGATGTTGTTTATGGCATGAACAAAAGCCCTCAGAGATTCATTGCATCAGAATTCCCGTCTGTCTCCATGTGTTGTGCTCCAGCCTTCACCTCCATCCACTCTATTCTGTCCACAGGGGGTATGTCAGGTCACCCATGTAGATGTTACCATGTGCTGCTATGAAACCTTCACCTGCATAGTGAATTCAGATCATTGAATACAGACTGACTGGAATACAGACAGGAGTATTAAAGGGATAGTTCACCCAAAAATGAAAATTTGATGTTTATCTGCTTACCCCCAGGGCATCCAAGATGTAGGTGACTTTGTTTCCTCAGAAAAACACAAACGAAGATTTTTAATGAAAACCGGTGCAGTCTGCCATCCTTATCATGGACGTGGATGGGCACCAAACCTTTAAAAGTAAACAAAAACATGCACAGACAAATCCAAATTACACCCTGCGGCTCGTGACGATACATTGATGTCTTAAGACACGAAACGATCGGTTTTTGTGAGAAACTGAACAGTAATTATATCATTTTTTACCTTTGATACACAGCCACGTCCATCTGTCATGAGCACGAGTTTGGCATCAGTCACGTCACATGTGCACGCGCTCTAACGTAGAATACGCAAACGCCGTAAGGGGAAATCAGGGAAATATCCCGGATGAGTTTGCGCAAGCAAACGTAATCTTTTAGCTTTAAATCGGTTTAAACAATCAGGATACGCGCAAGTAATTACCATTTTGAATAGCCGCTATACCCACAATCTCTGTGCTCTGTGTAAACAATGAGTGTCGTATACATGCAACAGATCGCTTCTGGCGTTTGCGTATTCTACGCTAGAGCGCGTGCTCATGTGACGTGACTGATGCCAAACTCGTGCTCATGACAGATGGACGTGGCTGTGTATCAAAGGTAAAAAATTATATAAATACTGTTCAGTTTCTCACAAAAACCGATCGTTTCGTGTCTTAAGACATCAATGTATCATCACGAGCCGCAGGGTGTAATTTGGATTTGTCTGTGCATGTTTTTGTTTACTTTTAAAGGTTTGGTGCCCATCCACGTCCATGATATGGCTGGCAGACTGCACCGGTTTTCATTAAAAATCTTCGTTTGTGTTTTTCTGAGGAAACAAAGTCACCTACATCTTGGATGCCCTGGGGGTAAGCAGATAAACATCAAATTTTCATTTTTGGGTGAACTATCCCTTTAAGTACATGAGTGATTATGTCATTGCATATACTTTTCATTTATTTAGGCTATGTGTGGAATACACTTGAGGTCTCAGTCAGGGTCTAAAATTATCATTTGCAGTGTGCCAAATGAGAATAAAAATCGGTGTTGTTGAGTATATGAAACTGATACTCGTCAGCTGGCTGATAGAGTCAAACATGCCACTGTGTTTGTTTACACATAAGCAGCTCAGTGTCTTGGAGTGGTTCAGTTTGTAGCAAATGCTGCTCCACACAAACTATACCTCTGTAAGCACTGAGAGTCTGGGTTGCTTGTAATGTGCGTTTGCAACACTTGCCAACCATCTTCCCAAATTTGTAATGAGATTAGTTTGTAAGTTGGCTAAGATTAATTTATAAAGCTAAGATTTAAGGTCTTAAAATGGTTTCTGCCAAAATAGAAGCTCTATAGTTTATTGTTTAAAGTCCCAATGAAATCAAAAGTTTTTTGGCTTTCGGTATGAATATGTTAGCCTTAAAGGGATAGTTCACCCAAAAATGAAAATTTGATGTTTATCTGCTTACCCCCAGGGCATCCAAGATGTAAGTGACTTTGTTTCTTCAGTAGAACACAAACGAAGATTTTTAACTCAGACCGGTGCAGTCTGTCAGCCATATAATGGCAGTGGATGGGCACCAAACCTTTAAAAGTTAAAAAAGAAAACATGCACAGGTTTGCTTGCACGAACTCATCCGGGACTGTTGACTTTTCACAGATTTAACGTTTAGTCAATAAAACACCTGTGTATCCTCACTCAAGACTCCTCAGGAAGCCTCCTCGATCCTTGCCTCCTCGCGGTGCAATTAGAGAATTGAGATGTCCTACAAGATGGCTGAGCTCGATCTGTTTCCGGGTCATAGGATGGAGGATGGAGGAAACAAGGAGGGATATTGAGAAGCATCCACTGTCTGCTCCGGTCCAGACACATGATAGAATGGAGCAGATCATACGTGCGAATGCACAGACCACAAAATGTATCAAGACCAATTTGAATTCTACACAGAATGCTATATTTTATAGCGATATGGATGAGACTGTGGCTGTATTATGGTGTCAAATGCAGCTTTGCAAGGCTCAACGGCTCATAGAATAATGCTCCGTGTTTCAAAGCACTTCAGTGAACCTTTAAAAAATAAGAAATTAAGACAGGCATAAATACAAATATTTACATTTTACTGTTCTGTAAAATTGTTATTATTATTATTATTATTATTATTATTGTTGTTGTTCTTTTTTTTTTGTTCCCTAAAAAGAAATCTTCATTAGTACATGTATTAAATGTATTATCTTTTCTAATAGTATTTTCTTGAAATTAATATGTCTAGGGTAGCTTTACTGGGGAAAAATATCATGAATAAAATGAAAAGAGCTTTAATTAAATATTATATAAGTGTTATCCACTTTATTCTTTAAGTATTACAGTTTTCTATCAAATTTGATCAAGTACTTAAGTTCATGTTAACTTTTTTTGTGTGCTTTTTTCCTAATTTTTTGGCTGTGTACTTAGACTTTTAATTGAGTTTAAATTTCCAACATTAGCTATAATTTCTCAGAACTTTTTACACCTTTAAATACAAGCACATACCGTTCCCGTCACAGATTACAAGAGTTATGACAGATGCTTCCATCGTCAGGTCCATCTCTGACTCACACACACTTGGCTCACTCTGTGGCTGTTATGAAATATCGAGACAGATCTTCAACCAGCTCGCTGTTGTTTGTCAGTTTTCGCAGTGGGCTCTGTTACCATGGTAATTCATATGAGTGAAAGCATTGCGCTAATGTTTGTTGGTGTGGCGGAGGCGTGGAGGAAAAGGGAAGGTAATGATTGTGGCCACAGATGTTTCCAAATGACCCATTCATAACCGATTTCCTCTTTGCCAAAAATTTCGAATAGGTCGGATGTTTCGTTTTTCTGTAGTGAGGGGCAGAGGAGGTGTGAAGTCTGCAGGGAAAACCACTTCCAGCGAGTCAACACTAGATTTAATATTCATTCGTTGAAGGGGGGAAAAAGAGCTAAATATCTTGCTTTTTGACAGACAGCCAAATCAGAACAGACAAGTCCAGTCTTTCTGTCTCTGACGCACACACACTCACTCCCTCACAAATACACTTACATATCGCTTTAGCACCTGCCTCGGGCCTTCTTGAGGGCTTCCAGCCTGCATAGCAATGGGAGACTGACAGCGTGTATCCACTAGAGGGGAGGTGAGGCTGAGACTCTCAGAACTGACTTCGCATGAATCACTAAAAAGTCTTTGTTTCCACCTGCACCTCACCGAGAGAGTGATTCCTTGCTGTGACTCCTCCACTGCCTCCCACATATGTGAACAGATCA
This sequence comes from Garra rufa, assembly GCF_049309525.1. Lineage (NCBI taxonomy): Eukaryota > Metazoa > Chordata > Actinopteri > Cypriniformes > Cyprinidae > Garra > Garra rufa. The sequence continues at coordinate 31,147,030 of NC_133376.1, forward strand.
GTGTCAGTGCTGTGGAGTAACTCAGTAACGACGCTGGAGTAACGACGCTACTTCCCTAACTACATTTTTCAAAATTGTGTAGGTTTTCTAGTAACAAGCTACTTTTTGCAAAGCGAGTAGTTTGTGTATAGTGACCAAACACTACATTGCTGGTTTTATTACTGTATTTGCACACAGCATGTATGTTTGTCAAAGATGAAAAGGGGTTTTCAAGCTGAAAATCTATACATAAAATTTTTCTGAGCAAAAACAGTGACTATCATACATTTTTATCATGATTTACTGAAAAGGCCCACTAAAATGTCATTCAGTGTAATAGTTCATATAACAAAAAATCTTGTCAGGCATTTTAGGAATAAGAATTATTACGTTCTCTATTAAAGAAAAACTATTTAATTGTAATTGTAATTTTAAGTCTTTAAAAAGTCATGATTCAATTCAAACCACTAGGTTTTAACCACTTGTTTTTAAGATATTAATACAATTTACTGTGGTCAGTTTTTCTTTAATGCATTTTTATACAAGTCAGAATACATTTTTACATAATTATATCTGTTATGCTGAATGACAATGGAACATTTTTGCTCGACTATGGCAAAAATCATAATAACGATTATTTTGGTCAATATTTTGATTATTTAACACGATTTTGACTGGGTCCAAAACTTTATATTAGTGATTAATTTAAAGATGGCAATACAATAGAAAAAAAGATACAAATGGGAAAAAAAAACAGCGCTTTTTTTGGAAAAAATTTAATATTTATATAAGTATTATATTTTTAAATTTTATATAATTTTTATGCTAGTGTAACGTAGTCTAACAGCCTACCACAGAAATTGAATGTAATTATTTTAATGTAAAAATAAAACAGCATCTTCACTGTAAGAAATAAACATGCTTTGTTTACAAAAATCCTTCATTCAAGAGTTTGAGTGACTTTCCTCTTTGTATTTTTACGTTTTATTAATATTAAGCACAGAGACGGCAGAAGGAATATTATGTGTTGCCGCGGATTCAATATACTGTTACACACGTATTTTTATTTTCAACTGTTTGATCATTTAAGACATAACTGACAAGGGTTTACATGAATAATCACCAAGCGCATCATTTTGAAATATTTTTGCGTGTATTTGTCCGTTTAGGCGCGCATCTTGAGCTAAAAGATAACTTCACATGTCAGTGTTCTGCTCCGTCTCTGAGCGCATACACAGAACAGCGCAACTTCTCTTTGTTGCTTATAAAAACACAACATCAAAGAAACATTAATAAATCAAGCACATCCCGTTTTATGAAAGTCACGTTCATGATTTTGCTGATTTGCATGTAAAATTATGCTTTTGTGGAGGAGCGAAAGCGCACCACTGGAAAGGGGGTGGAATGGGGCGCAATAATCGTTTCATCTCGATTACTGTATTCTCATGATCGTTTGAAGCTGAAATCGAAACTGAATTTCAATTAATTGCACAGCCCTAATTTTCACACATATTTTTAATGTTATTTTCGCAAAAGTGATTTAAAACGTTAAAATAGACACTTTACCTGCATTTAATATGCTTTCTATGTCTGTAAAATCAATCGATTTGTCTTACTCTGTCCTCTCTGTTATGTCATTTATAGCACTGGGAAGATTCATACTTTTGAAACGGTTTATTCTACTCTTTGACAATCTAAATGCTCTACATCTCTACATATGTAGCACTGGAAAGTTTGAATCATTCTAGTGAATTGGTTCATTTTACTTTGCCATCTCTTTTGTGTGTCTGATTCATTTTAATTAATGATTGAATTAATTGGTTGAAACCAGTCTTTTCTTTCTTACATAGCCTTGGAAAGTCAGATTCATTTTAGTTATTCAGCTTGTTGAAACCTGTCCTCTCTCTCTCTGATGTAGCCTTGGAAAGTCAGATTTATTCTAGTGAATTGTCTGAAACTGTCTTCTTTCTCCACATTGCCTATGTAGCGTTGGAAAGTTGTAGTCTAGTGAATCCGTTTGATGTACTCTGTTCTCATTCTCATATAGGCTTAGAAAGTCTGATTCATTCTAGTGAATTGGTTCATTTTGCTCTGATCACTTCTCTTATGTAGGTCGATTCATTCTAGTGAATTGGTTTGTATTACTCGGATCGCTTTCTGTGGGCTTAGAAAATTGTAATTATTGTAGTGAAGTGGTTCTTTCAGAACATTCATGTAAATAAATTATATTTTTATGGCTCAGTATTTATTAACTTTGTGTTGCTGTTTCTTTTTGAAACTTGTTTTATTTGTTGTATTTAGTGTAATTTACCGTTTGATGCTGTAGTCGAGATTATTCACTCTCATTGTGTTTTTGACGGATATATTTATATTAATTAAATTAATTAAAAAGATTCAGAAGATATAGCCTCCTTGAATATCGTCAGTGTTTTTGTGTTGGTACAGATATAGTCTTTGCAATTCTAATTAAACAGATGCTCATGTATGCATGAAATAACTCATGAAATAAGAGCCAAGAGTTCCTCTCCGAACATGACAGCTACTCACCCTCACAGTAACTCTCAAACACCTCACACACACACACACACACACACACACACACACACACACACACACACACACACACACACACACAAATATACACACACAAACATTCTGGATGAGAATTTTCCTTATGCTTTTAAACCTTAGGATAGTGATGAACCGTTATGAATTAATTTTTTTTTCAGAGGGCATCTCAAGGAAGCAGTAGGTGCTGGACTGCAGGTGGTGACCAGATAAGATACTAGACAGGATTAAAAAAAAACCTCTACTAGTCAAGCTATCTGCTTCCAGTCAATGCACCACATCATTTCAGCCTTAACCACTTGGAATTGCAGTCATGTCAGTTTGACGGGGAAATATTTTGGAAGAGGACTGATTTTTCTGACACATCATATTCAAGGCTGCATTACATTCTGCTCCGAGATTCATGTTCAGATCTGTTCTGTCTCCAATCCATCCGTCTGTTGCTATGGAAGAATTTGATACTGTACAGAATTCTTTAAACGTAAATCGAGTAGACTGAACTGGGGAAACAATACAAACTTGGACCAAAGAACTGATGAGCTGCTGATACGAGCATAAGTGAAAAATTAACCTTATAAAGCAATAGTTCACCCAAAAATTTAAATTCTGTCATTAATTACTCACCTTCATGTCATTCCGAACCTGTAAGACATGTGTTCATCTTCAGAACACAAATTAAGATATTTTTGATGAGCTTTCTGACCCTGCATCAACGCAACTACTTTCAAGGCCCAGAAAGGTAGTAAGGACATTGATAAAATAGTTCATGTGACATCAGTTGTTCAACTGTAATGTTTTAAAGCTATGAGAATATGTATTGTAGCCTTTTAGAGGATTTGTATATGAAAATAAGGCACAAATCTTAAAGTGAGATAGTCAATGCAAAGTGTCACAAGGCTCGCCAGCCACAGGTTGAGCACTGAGGATATATATTCTTTGGTTTAACTTTTCATGAGGCATGACGGTGCTATGTGTAAAAGCACATTAGGTTTTGTCAGTGCTCCATATGGGCCATATTCCCTGTCCTCAGAATCGTTATTCAGCCATTACATTTAATTATCATGTAGAGACTTTCTTTAATACAAGTGACCATCAGTTCAGTACAGGGCACATGAGAAAAGGAACGCAAGGCTGCCTAAATGATCTTTTCCCCCTCCATTTCCTTAGCTCAAGTGCCTCAGTGCTGAAATCCGATTGTCTCGCTGTTTTATTTCCCCTGTGGGTCTGTTGCCGTATTGTGGGTCATTTGTGTGGCTTAGACTGCTGAACTCAGAGGCATGCTGGGCTTATAGTTGTTGTAGACACACACACGCACACAAGCGCAGAGCGCATCCCAACCACCATCAGGAGAACAGATGCCTTCTCATCAAAGCGTAAACGCCTCTGACGGCCGGGCTTTCCATCACAACACGTCAGCCTTTTTGTTTTTTCCATCCACACACACAGTGTGCAATTGTGTTTTTTGTTCATGCCAGCTTGAGATAGGAAGGCCACTGATTGACACTAATCATTGCTTTGTGCCTCTCTGCATCCCTGTGATTTGTAAAACATGTTTACAGTGATGGAAAAAAATTCTGTTAACCCAAAATTCAACAAACCTGTTCACGTTTCTCTCAGTTCTCAATGTTCGGATGGTAATTGTTTCTCAGGGTGAAGTCTGTAAGAGGACAGTTCCACAGCTTCTCCATGATTGAACTCATGCGTTCAGATGCCGGTCGATTCATGAGGAGACGAGGGAGTTGCATTAATTTTATTCATGTAGGCAAAGACGGGTACATACAGACAGGCAGCTAAATTTGTAGTCACTTCTACATGCTATATACAGCTTGCAGGAGTGAGAACCATATTCTCTATACAGCTGAGGTCAAAAGTTTACATACACCTTGCAGAATCTGCATTTCAGATTGAGGACAACTGAGGGACTCATGTGCAACTACTACAGAATGTTCAAACTCTCACTGGTGCTTTAGAAGGAAACACAATGCATTAAGAACAATCCAGAACAATAATTTACAGATAATGCACTCACCTCCTTGTCATCCAAGATGTTCATGTCTTTCTTTCTTCAGATTACTCTCCATATAGTGGACTTCTATGTTGCCCCCTGAGTTTGAACTTCCAAAATGCAGTTTAAATGGGCTGTAAACGATTCCAGCCGTCAAAGAAGGATCTTGTCTAGCGAAACAAATGTTTTTTTTTATTTAATAATTAACAATTTAAATACTTTTTAATTCAAATTCTCATCTTGCCCAGCTCTGCGTGAACTCTGTGTATTCTGGTTCATGACAGTTGGGGTATGTCGAAAAACTCCCATCTTATGTTCTCCTCCAACTTCAAAATCGCCCTACATCGCTGCAGAAGGACCGACCCATTTTTTACAAAGTGAACATGCAAAGAAGTTCAAACGTAAATAAAATAGTAAAACAGCAATAAGACGATTTCAAAATTGGAGGAGAAAATGAGATGGGACTTTTTACACAGTGTAAAAGTATAAAAAGTATATAAATTGTAATTTTTTTTCTAAAATAACCATTTGTTTCGCTAGATAAGACCCTTCTTTGACAGCTGGGATTGTTTAGAGCCCTTTGAAGCTGCACTGAAACTGCATTTTGGAAGTTCAAACTTGGGGGCACCATAAAAGTACATTATAAGGAGAGAAATCCTGAAATGTTTTCCTCAAAAAACATAATTTCTTCACGACTGAAGAAGAAAAGACATGAACATCTTGGATGACAAAGGGGTAAGTACATTATCTGTATTTTTTTTTTTTTAAGATTTATTTTTGGCAATTTTGCCTTTTTTTGTGATAGGACAGATCAGAAATGACAGGAAATTAAGTGGGAGAGAGATAGGGGGCGGGATCGGGAAAAGTCCTCGAGTTTTTGTTCTGGAAGTGAACTACTCCTTTAAGAGCTGGGGGTGAAAACTTTTGGTATTTGAAGATCAGGGTAAATTTTACTTATTTTGTCTTTGGGAAACATGTAAGTATCTTCTGTAGCTTCTGAAGGGCAGTACTAAATAATAATAAAAAAGATATTTAGGCAAAATAAGAAAATAGTACACATCTTCATTCTGTTCAAAAGTTTTCACCCCCCGGCTCTTAATGCATGGTTTTTCATTCTGGAGCATCAGTGAGTGTTTGAACCTTATGTAATAGTTGCTGAGTCCCTCAGTTGTCCTCCGTGTGAAAAGATGGATCTTAAAATCATACAGTAATTGTTGGAAAGGGATCAAATACGCAAAAGATGCTGAAAAACCAAAGAATTTATGGGACCTGAAGGATTTTTCTGAAAAACAGTTCAGAAACAAACAAGGGACAAACATAGGACTCATGAACAGCTATCACTAAGCAAAAAAAAAAAAAAAAAAAAAAAAGGCTATGGATCATTCAGTTAACAAAGTGTTAAGAATCAGTCGTATATAAACTTTTGAATGGGGTCATTCTTAAAATTTAACTCTTGTTTTCTCTTGTGGACTATATGTAAATGTCTTTTATGTTAAATATCTTATTCATGTCAGTACTAAATGTTGTATGATCCCTCTTATTTTGGTATAAAAAAAAGAGGTAAAAATAATTAACAATTAGCAGATTCTGCAAGGTGTATGTAAACTTTTGACTTCAACTGTATGTCTCGAGTTAATCTGTTGTCATCCATGTCTTGTGAGACTTTAAAACGCTGGGCTAATTCCTCCTCACAAACTCAAAGATGATTATTTGAACAGACATCAGATTACTAAATAACTCTGGTGGGATGAAGATAATTCGATTGGAAATTTTCTCATATGGTGGAGGGAGAGAAATCCAACATGTTCCAATTTGTACAGCAGACTACTTTGTGTCAATGCAGAAATTACCTCACATCTCCATGGACAACAATTACAGTCTTAATAGGGCTGGTGTTTCTCAGCTGTAGGACACACTGTCACTGTGTTTTGGATTGAAGATTGTGTGTGTGTGTGTGTGTGTGTGTGTGTGTGTGTGTGTGTGTGTGTGTACCTGGTATTCATCACGTTGTGGGGACCAAATGTCCCCACAAGGATAGGAATACCAGTAGATTTTGACCTTGTGGGGACATTTCTCAGGTCCCCATGAGGAAACAGGCTTATAAATCATGCACAATGAGTTTTTTGAGTAAGTAAAAGTGTGCACAATCTCCTGTGAGGGCTAGGTTTAGGTGTAGCGTAGGTGTAGGGCGATAGAAAGTACGGTTTGTACAGTATAAAAACCATTACGCCTATGGAATGTCCCCATAAAACATGTAAACCCAACATGGGTGGGTGTGTGTGTGTGTGTGTGTGTGTGTGTGTGTGTGTGTGTGTGTTTGGCAGCAGGCAGGGAGAGAGAAAGAACAGAGGGTGAGTGACACAGAGAAACAGAACGCTTCACTGGAGGGGCTGTGCTTTCAGTCCAGTCAACCCATGGCCTCCTGAAAATAAACCTTTGGATGAAAAGCACATCACAACAAGCTAATTGGCCAGGAAAGATCAAAATGGCCTGAGGGACCAATTTCAGAGAGGCTAGAGAGCAGAGAGAGAGAGAGAGAAACGAAAGGAGAGAGCAGTATGGAAGAAAGTAAAGGGTAGATAACAGTAGTGGAATGCAAAGGAAAGTGGGACTAGAGTAGAAGAGGGCATAATCCTATGTGGTGTCAGCAAAATATAATGCAAGTCTGTTTTGGCTTTGGTGAGTAAATAGAGTTACTGGTCATTTGCGTTGACCCTCATAGCTTTTTACTCAACATAAGTGATGGGAGCGAATCAAATGAAGGACATCGAAGCACTCTAAAGCGATTGTCTAGTAATGATGGAAGTGTTTGTGTTTTGTTCTGCTGATCTTTCTTTCTCCTGAGCGTCTGTCTGCTTGTGAGCTGCCTGTGGGCACAATAGAGGGCAAAATGACAGAATGACTGCACTTAACAGGTTGATTGTGTCTGACGTGCAAGCATGTATTGTTTTAAAGAGACAACAGGCAGTGATTAGGAAATGATGAATGTTGTGTGGATTCATATGTGTGCAATCAGTGTCAGCGGTGATGAATGAAAATCAGGTTCAGATAGACGCATGTCTTGCAGAAATGTACATATTGAGCTATAAAATCCTACTATGAATTTATACAGAAGGTTATTGCCAAATGCCTGTAAGTGTCTATGAGTAATACGGAAACAGTATTTCATTTAATTAAATTTTATACAGTTCTGTACACTGTAAAAAGTATCAACTTAAAAACTTAAGTTTATTTTATTTTATTTTACTTGATTTTATTATATTTATTTAATTTTGTTTTATTTAATTTTGTTTAGTTCTGTAAAAGTGTTTGTTTAGTGCTACTTTTTAATTCCTGACCTATTTCATATATTATTTTATTTTTTGCCGTTCTATGAAAGTGTTTGTTCAGTGCTAATTTGTAATTCATGGCCTAATAATTTATTTTATTTCATTTTATTTTATTTAGTTCCATAAAATGGTTTGGAGATTGTTTAGTACAAATATTTAATTCCTAACCTATTTATTATTTAATTTAATTTTTTATTTTTTTATTTTATGCAGTTCTGTAAAGGTGTTTGTTTATTGCTAATTTTTAATTCCTGACCTATTATATTATTTTATTTAGTTTAATTTAATTTTACTTTATTTCATTTTATTTAGTTTAATTTTTTTAGTTCTGTAAAAGTGTGTGTTTAGTGCAAATTTTATTTCATTTGAGTTTAGTTTAGTTGTTTATGCAGTTCTATGAAAGTGTTTGTTCAGTGCTATTTTTTAATTCCTGACCTATGTTATGTTATGTTATGTTATGCAGTTCTATAAAAGTGTTTGTTCAGAGCTAATTTGTAATCCCTGACCTATTGGTTTTTTTTTTTTTTTTTTTTTTTTTGTATTTTATTTTCCAGAAAAAAAGCAGCAATTTTGTTGAAAAGAAGAAAAAGTAGCCTTGGAGTTACTAATTATTAATTTAATTTTGTTTATATTTTTTATTTTCACTTGTACTAATAATTACTTATAACTGATACTTATTTATTACTAAGAAATTGCATTCAAAATTCATTTTACTAAAAGTTTTTTAAAGGGGCCTATTAAAATTGACTGGCATGGATAATACCACCAGACTTTGAAATAATCTCCAGCAGAGACTAATTGTAGACCCTTGCATTCTTTTCCTGACTTTCTGAACAAATCAAAGTTTCTTCATTAAAATTTTGAAAGGTCCATATTTGAATATTACAGGATGTCAATGTAGTGACAAGCTCATTATTAGAGTCACAATTATTTTTCCTGTCGGTATCTCAAGTTTTAAGCAAAAAAAAAATACTTTTTCAGACTTCTCAGGGAGACAGAATACAGTTGGTGAGAGATGGAGAAGTTTGCATTTTCCATAGCTAGCACCTGTGTGGCTGATGTGATACCTCTCCCCCTTTCTCTGTGATCCCATCTCTGCTCATTATGCAGCAGCGAGGAGCGTTCTGTCAGATAAAAGCAGAGCAGTAATGGAGGATAATGACTCGCTCACAGTCCCAACTGCCTGTAAGCCAGAGCGCTGCATGGGCTTTGAAACTGTGAAGCCCCAGTCCCTTGACTGCTGTAAACAATGAGAGAGGAGTTAGAGAGGCCGACGGAGGGAGAGATGGCGATGAAGGAGCATTAACCCCTGAGATTGAGGGATGTCAAGGTGCAGAAAAAAGCAGTTCCCTCAGGTGGTGTCAGTAAGCCAGGCCATCGAGGGATTGTGCTGTTGTGACATTGTAAGCACACAGAGACAAAGTGTGAGTGTAGTGCAATTTGTTCCATGTTGAAGGGCTGGACCACCAGCTGCTGCCAACCAATTACTAACCTTTAGTCAGCAAATCCTCTCATATTCTGCTATTATAGTTTCCAGATTCCGCCACTGAATAAAACATAAAATAAGATAATTGTGACTTTTTATCTCCCACTTCTGACTTAATTTCTTTATTTTCTTTATATATCTGCCCTTTAGGGGCAGTCGTGGCCTAATAGTTAGAGACCCGAAGGTTGTGGGTTCAAGTCTCAGGTCAGGCAGGCAGTTGCGAGTATTCAGTATTCTCACTTTTTTCACAAAATTCAGAATTTTTTTTTACAATTGTGAGTTTATATCTCAGAATTCTGACTTCTTATCCTGTAATTGCGAATTTATCTCTCACAATTCTGACTTTTCACACAATTCTGACTTTTCTCGTAATTGCAAGTTTAGACCTGGCTTTTTTTCACACAATTCTGACTTTTTCCACACAATTTAGACTTTTTTATGTCTCAGAATTCTGACCTTTTTTCACAATTGCGAGTTAATATCTTATAATTCTCACTTTTTTCACAAAATTCTGACTTTTTTCTCACAATTGCGAGTTTATATCTCAGAATTCTGACTTTTTATTTTGTAATTGCGAATTTATGTCTCACAATTCTGACTTTTCACACAATTTTGACTTTTCTCACAATTTCGAGTTTATATCTCGGAATTCTAACTTTTTATACACAATTCTAACTTTTTTCTCGCAATTGGGAGTTTATATCTCAGAATCCTGACTTTTTTTCACACAATTTAGACTTTTTTTGTCTCAGAATTCTGATATTTTTTTGCAATTGCAAGTTTATATCTCACAATTCTCACTTTTTTCACAAAATTCTGAGTTTTTTCTCGCAAATGCGAGTTTATATCTCAGAATTCTAACTTTTTTCACACAATTCTGACTTTTTTTCTCATAATTGCGAGTTTATATCTCAGAATTCTGACTTTCACACAATTTTGACTTTTCTCACAATTTCTAGTTTATATCTCAGAATTCTGACTTTTTATCTCTTAATTGCGAATTTATGTCTCACAATTCTGACTTTTCACACAATTCTGACTTTTCTCGTAATTGCAAGTTTAGACCTGGCTTTTTTTCACACAATTCTGACTTTTTCCACACAATTTAGACTTTTTTATGTCTCAGAATTCTGACCTTTTTTCACAATTGCGAGTTAATATCTTATAATTCTCACTTTTTTCACAAAATTCTGACTTTTTTCTCACAATTGCGAGTTTATATCTCAGAATTCTGACTTTTTATTTTGTAATTGCGAATTTATGTCTCACAATTCTGACTTTTCACACAATTTTGACTTTTCTCACAATTTCGAGTTTATATCTCGGAATTCTAACTTTTTATACACAATTCTAACTTTTTTCTCGCAATTGGGAGTTTATATCTCAGAATCCTGACTTTTTTTCACACAATTTAGACTTTTTTTTGTCTCAGAATTCTGATATTTTTTTGCAATTGCAAGTTTATATCTCACAATTCTCACTTTTTTCACAAAATTCTGAGTTTTTTCTCGCAAATGCGAGTTTATATCTCAGAATTCTAACTTTTTTCACACAATTCTGACTTTTTTTCTCATAATTGCGAGTTTATATCTCAGAATTCTGACTTTCACACAATTTTGACTTTTCTCACAATTTCTAGTTTATATCTCAGAATTCTGACTTTTTATCTCTTAATTGCGAATTTATGTCTCACAATTCTGACTTTTCACACAACTTTGACTTTTCTCACAATTTCTAGTTTATATCTCGAAATTCTAACTTTTTTTCACAGTTCTAAATTTTTTCTCGCAAATTCGAGTTTATATCTCAGAATTCTGACTTTTTTCACACAATTTAGACTTTTTTATGTCTCAGAATTCTGATATTCTTTTGCAATTGCAAGTTTATATCTCACAATTCTCACTTTTTTCTCATAATTGCGAGTTTATATCTCAGAATTCTGACTTTTTATCTTGTAATTGCGAATTTATGTCTCCACAATTCTGACTTTTCACACAATTTTGACTTTTCTCACAATTTTTAGTTTATCTCGGAATTCTCAATTTTTTCACACAATTTTCACTTTTTTTCTCACAATTGCGAGTTTATATCTCACAATTCTCACTTTTTTCACACAATTTTGACTCTTTTCTCACAATTTCACGTTTATATCTCGGAATTTTGACTTTTTTTCTCCCAATTGTGAGTTTATATCTCGGAATTCTGACTTTTTTACACACAATTCTGAGTTTTTTCTTGCAATTGCGAGTTTATATCTAACAATTCTCACTTTATTCACACAATTCTCACTTTTTTCCTCCCAATTGCAAGTTTATATCTCATAATTCTGACTTTTTCTCCCAATTGTGCGTTTATGTCTTGCAATTCTGACTTTTCTCGTAATTGCAGGTCTTGAAATGTGACTAGTTAGAGTAAAAATAGTAATGTTGTGAAATATCATTGCCATTTAAAAAAAAACTTTTATATTTAAATATATTAAAAAAAATATTCATTCTTGATGGCAAAGCTAAATTTTCACATGATCCTTCAGAAATTATTCTGATATGCTGATTTGGTGCTCTTGAAACATTTTCTGTTATTATTGTTATTACTATTATTATCAGCAATGTTGAAAATAGTTTTTTGTGCTTAATATGTTTGATATACCATCATTAAAAAAATTGGGGTAAGAGAATTATTCAACAATGACACATTATATTGATTAAACAGAGTAAATTTTATGTTACAAACAACTGCTTTTTCAAATGAATTCTGTTGTTTAGAAAAGTCTATTATTTAAAGAATCCTAAAACACAATACTAGTTTTTTACTGTATGTTTGATAAAATAAATGCATCCTTGGTGAGCATAAAAAACATTTTCCCAAAAGAAAAGAAAAGAAATTATGCAAGACAGTGTTTGAATTTTGTTATAGTCTTTTCACTTTTTTTTGTCATTTTCTGTCTGAGGCTTCACAAACTTTTCTTGTTTACAAAAGCTGTACAATTTTATGCTGTGCTCACATTTTGAAAATAGTTGATAGTTTGTTACTGGTAAAAAAAAAAACTGACTGAAGGCAGGTTGCAATAATAACTTCTTTGTATCTTAGCTAAAGGTGACTATAACAGTACGCTTAAATGTTTGATCACCTGATAAAGTGGAAAATTTGAAAACATTGTTGCACAGAATTAAACGATACACCTCTGTTTGATCTCTGGCTCTTGAAGATAAGCCCCATTTTCTATACAAGAGTGCTACGTGATCAAGAGTTGATTTCACACACACACAAAAAAAAACACTGGCTTTACAAGAAGATCCATGAGTGTGTGTGTAAAGAACCAAAGTGGCCTCTCAGATTTGAAAGGACAGAGAGAAGAAAAACACCTGAAAGACACCTGGCCACTTCTGAGCAAACAGAAGAGGAAGGGCAGTTAGACTCAGCAACTGACTCAGTCCGGGCCCCTGATTGCAGTGTCATATATATATATATATATTAGGGGTGGCACGGTACATGAAAAACAACCGAACCGTTCGGTTCGCTCGTCTCGGTTCGGTGCGTGTGTGCACCGCACGGTTCAACGGTTCAACGCATGCGCAATGTAGCCTCGTGAGTGTCCTTTTTGCGCGAAATAAGAGGTGTGTGTAGACATACACACAGTAAAAGTGGAGTGCTGCAGCCTGCAGGTTACGTCACGTGTAGAAATGGCAAGTGTGAGAGATAGGTAAGGCTGCCCGGAGTTGGAAGATGCGCCAGATATGATACGCTGTTCATCCAACTTGGCTGTGCTTTCAATTTTATTAAAGGAAAGGATGAAGCTGATTGGTTGGTTCATGTCACATGGTCTGCGGTGAGCTTGCGGAATTTTGAAAAGTTGAGATGTTTTTATCTCGATGCGGCACGTACGCGCCTGGAAAAAACGAGCGTGCCGCACCGCGTCGCTTCCATTACGAGCGCGCATACCACGCGTCTACATTTGAAATAACAAAGTTGAGTGCGCAAAAGAGGCTTCATGTGAACGGCCCCTTAGCCAGGTCAGGTGTGTGGGAACATTTTGGATTTCATCTTTATTTGTCAGTTCATCTGAGAAGACATCACGCCAGTGTGTTGGTAGACAGGCAAGTTAATTCTTCAGTTCAGTCTTTATGTGCTAAAAAAGGCACGCAAATTCCTGTAGAGATACACATTGTCCTGTTTTTGCCAAATAAATGAAAAGCATGTTATCAATGTCTTCTCTCTTGCTGTATCAAATCTCCCCTAGCTTTCCTCAGAGATGGTCTCAAAAATGTCAAGTCCAGTTCAGTTTGTGCATGATTACATCATGATATAACTTTTTTTTTAATAATGTATCCTTAATTGTGGATAATCAAGCTACATTTCATATGCCAAAGAAAACTTCTGGAGTGTTAAAGATTAAAATGAAAAATAAAAACAAGAACCGTACAGAACCGAAAACCGTGACCCTAAAACCGCAATACGAACCGAACCGTGGATTTTGTGAACCGTGCCACCCCTAATATATATATATATATATATATATATATATATATATATATATATAAAGACTTCAGATGGCAGATGAATCCTTTGTAAGGGGGGCATCGTGGCTATAGTTGCCTGGAGCTCAAACCTTCAATTATCCAGCACAAAGCATACACAGTATACCTCAGAAATCGCTTTGATGACTGTCTGGATTGCTTTGTGTATGAGCCTGACTTCTGTGTAGGTGAATGTTTTTCAAAACCTTTCTTCTATTGAGGATATCATTTATTTGTAAGTATCCTTTAGTTTCACAGAGCATGTTTTTAAAATGGAGGAAATAGGCAGATAAATTGGGTTGAATCGGAGAGAGTGATACACCTGGGTTGTGGTTTTTCAATCATTGTTTTTGTCTTGTTTTCCAGGAAAATATCTAGACTTCTTTTAAAAGTGAAAAATTTACCTGAGAAGCAAATTCTAAAAGATATTTAAAATATAGTTCACCCAAAACTGAAAATTCTGTCATAATTACTCACCCTTATGTCATTCCAAACTCGTTAGACCTTCGTTCATCTTCAGAAAATGGCCCAGAAAGGTAGTGAGGACATTGGTAAAATATTAAATTTGATATCATTGGTTTGACCTTAATTTTATGAAGCTACGAGAATACTTTTTGTGTGCAAAAAAATAAAAAAATAAAAATAACGACAGTGCAGGCCTCTATGCTTACTTTTCTTTTTAGGAGCACTTGTGTCAGACAGTGTAAGTCACTTAATATTAACTTCTTGTTTATTTAACTGTTGTACTAAATCAATATCTCATTTACAAACTCCCTTAAAAAAATCATTCAGAGCTGTCACTCATCTTAGTTCATTGTGATCTCACAAAGTTCCATTATAATCAGCAAAGTTCTCTACACTGCACAATCAATCTCTTATTTACACACTCACTGTTTTATGAAAGGATTCGTGAGATATGTCTGTGATACATTACTTAATGTTGCAAAAACACACTGGTACTGTCATGCATCGAAGTCTGAGAGGGAACAGAAGAAATTCTTGAATAAAGTTATTTTTGTTTTCTTTGTGTTTCGAAGACAACTAGATGACAGCTAGAATCTGTGAATCACATTTCCCTCATCAATAGTCTGTTCATGTGAAACCTGGCAGATGAGAATTAGCTCTATAATCGCAGGCACCACTAACAACCTCTCAGTATCTAACAAGAAAACACTCAATATCCCCACAGGACTGGGCTCCTCTCTCTTCTCAAAAAGCCTCTTTCCTCTCACAGTCGGCGATACAGCATTCTCCTCTTGTTCATGTTCAGCGGAGTGTGTGAAACCAGAGCGGCGTAACCATGTGTGAAGGCCTGTACCATGTTGAAGAAACTTGTATGATTTACCACTTGAGTCGCTGATACGTGTCAACTGTTGCAGTCAGGAGAGGGTTGGAGAGTTCAGCCAGCCAAATCTTGCAGCAGCACTTAAAGTGAAGAGGATCGGAGTAATTGTTTTGGCTCTTGGTTGTGTCATGGAAGAGGGCGATTTCCCTCCATTTCTGTCCATCATTTTGACCCTATCATCATGCATCAGCATGACTCAGTGCACAGCCCTGTAAAGTCTGTGTGTTTTCTAAACACATTATAAATGTTAGACCTGTGTACAGTCGTGGCCAAAAGTTTTGAGAATTACATAAATATTGGAAATTGGAAAAGTTGCTGCTTAAGTTTTTATAATAGCAATTTGCATATACTCCAGAATGTTATGAAGAGTGATCAGATGAATTGCATAGTCTTTCTTTGCCATGAAAATTAACTTAATCCCGAAAAAACTTTCCACTGCATTAAAAAGGCTTCAGGGCGTCCAAGAAAGTCCAGCAAGCGCCAGGATCGTCTCCTAAAGAGGATTCAGCTGCGGGATCGGAGTGCCACCAGTGCAGAGCTTGCTCAGGAATGGCAGCAGGCAGGTGTGAGCGCATCTGCACGCACAGTGAGGCCAAGACTTTTGGAAGATGGCCTGGTGTCAAGAAGGGCAGCAAAGAAGCCACTTCTCTCCAAAAAAAACATCAGGGACAGATTGATCTTCTGCAAAAAGTATGGCGAATGGACTGCTGAGGACTGGGGCAAAGTCATATTCTCCGATGAAGCCTCTTTCCGATTGTTTGGGGCTTCTGGAAAAAGGCTTGTCCGGAGAAGAAAAGGTGAGCGCTACCATCAGTCCTGTGTCATGCCAACAGTAAAGCATCCTGAGACCATTCATGTGTGGGGTTGCTTCTCATCCAATGGAGTGGGCTCACTCACAATTTTGCCCAAAAACACAGCCATGAATAAAGAATGGTACCAAAACACCCTCCAACAGCAACTTCTTCCAACAATCCAACAACAGTTTGGTGAAGAACAATGCATTTTCCAGCACGATGGAGCACCGTGCCATAAGGCAAAAGTGATAACTAAGTGGCTCGGGGACCAAAACGTTGATATTTTGGGTCCATGGCCTGGAAACTCCCCAAATCTTAAACCTTGTGGTCCATCCTCAAGAGGCGGGTGGACAAACAAAAACCCACTAATTCTGACAAACTCAGAAAGAATGGGTTGCTATCAGTCAGGATTTGGCCCAGAAGTTGATTAAGAGCATGCCCAGTCGAATTGCAGAGGTCCTGAAAAAGAAGGGCCAACACTGCAAATACTGACTCTTTGCATAAATGTCATGTAATTGTCGATAAAAGCCTTTGAAATGTATGAAGTGCTTGTAATTATTTATCAGTACATCACAGAAACAACTGAAACAAAGATCTAAAAGCAGTTTAGCAGCAAACTTTGTGAAAACTGATATTTGTGTCATTCTCTAAACTTTTGGCCACGACTTTACTATGTAGTACTAAATTGAACCGTTAAACAGTTTTCCAACATTTTTGTGTTTAGGATATTTGGGCGGGCCTGAAATCATGTTTTGAGGACTCACTAGAGCCACTGAGCAGGGGCCCTCCCCTAAGACTATAATAACTAGAGCGCATTAGCATCAGTGGTTCGCCCACTCAATCGCGTTACTGTCATTACCATTAGTTACTACAGCCTACAGTTTGCTAGCCAGCTATGCCTGTGTCACGTAGATGCATGTATGGCTGTAAAAGTCCAATTAAGCTGCTAGAGGAAGCATTCATTCAGGTTGTAGCGGTATTTGGCTGTTTAGAGAGGCGGCGGCTTTGCTGTGAGTGGGCGTGATTTCAGCAGAGAATACTGCTTGTTCTTTTCAAGATTTTGATAACTTACTTCATTTACTTGCTGGTTTTTGTCCTTCAAATTTGGCTGTGGTTGGACAAACTCAGAACACATATTTAATATTGCTTTACACAGATGGCTCTCTTTAAAGATGGCTCTTTTATAAAAATACCTGAAGGGGGGTAAAGTCTGGGACAGACCCCATGAGGCAGCTGTGCTGAAATATGAGTGGTGAATTATAGCCTATGGTACTGTTCAAAAGTTTGAGGTAGGTTTAATGTGAAATATTATTACAAATTAAAATGACTGTTTTCTGTTTGAATATATTTTAAAATGTATTTTATTCATGTGATGGCAAAGCTGAATTTTCAGCAGCTATTACTCTAGTCTGTAGTTTATAGTGTTAAAAAAACATTTTTGTCACAGTTTTTGAGTATTAATAAAAATGACCAGGAAAAGTTTACATCCCCTTGATTCTTAAAACGGTGTTCTTACCTGAATGATCCACAGTTTTTTTGTTTGTTTGTTTGTTTAGTGATAGCTGTTCATGAGTCCCTTGTTTATCTTCATAAAAATCCTTCAGGTCCCACAAATTATTTGGTTTTCCAGCATTTTTGTGCATTTGACTTTTTCCAACACTGACTGTATGATTTTGAGATCCATCTTTTTACATTGAGGACAACTGAGGGACTCGTATGCAACTATTACAGAAGGTTCAAACACTCACTGATGCTCCAGAAGGAAAAACTATGCATTAAGAGCTCGGGGATGAAAACTTTTGAACAGAATGGAGATTTTTCTTATTTTCCCTAAGTATCATATTTTTTCATTTAGTACTGCCCTTCAGAGGCTGCAGAAGATAGGAAATGCTTTCCAGAAGACAAAATAAGTAAAATTGACCCTGATCTTCAAATTCAAAAAGTTTTCACCCCCGGGCACATAATGCATTCTTTTTCCTTCTGAAGCATTTGAACCTTCTGTAATAGTTGCATATGAGTCCCTCAGTTGTCCTCAGTGTGAAAAGATGGATCTCGAAATATTAGATGACAACAATGGGGCTAAAAGTGGATCCTTCCTGGTTCAGGTGCCCCTGCCATGATATGCAAAACAAAAATGGCAGCACTTACTCAAAAACCTGAGTGGAATATGCCAGCACTATGGTCCATTTAGTAAAAACAAAGAGGCTTTAATGGATATTATTATTCGGCAGGAGTTTCAGCGTCTTTGTAAGCCTGTTAAGCGCCGTCTCTAAAAGGCATTCGTATGCACCAATGGATCTTCGTTTCTCATATCCAGATAATAGAAGCACCTGCATTCATAGCGTGATAATGATAATTCTAATAATAATACTCTCAGGCATTTTGAAGCGTAATGAATTGGTTTTGTGATGTTTTTCTGCAAATTGATATTCCTGCTTCCTCATGCTGGAAATAATTTGCGGTTATTATTAGCTTTATAAAGGGCCAGAAACTAAAGCAGAGGTTAGAATAGTATTCTCCTTTTCCTTTGTAAAAATTGTTTATGGTCCATGCTGGTAGTTGCTGTTGAAGGAGGATATGCAGATGATAATGATGTGGCTCTTGTGATTCTCGTAGCATCTTGTTGCTTATGCTCCATTACCTCATAAAGTTTTGCGCCATTTAAGGACAGATCTTTCACCATAAGGGTCATTATGGTCTTTTAAAGACAGACTGGTGTAATCCACTTCTCCTTATGTGCTCTGTTTGAAGAGAGCATTTGAGGTCTGTGTTCTCATTTGTGCTGTTTGTTTGTAGAAAGCATCATGTTTGTTCCTCAGCGTGAGAGGAGGCCATTAGGACAATGCTAATGATGTGATCCTTTGCCTCAGTCATATTTTTTTAGCACTTGGAAAGTTGCAAATCTAAGTGGTTATCGAAAGTCACAATTCCAGACGATAGTGACAATTTTTGTTTTTTTTTCTGCAACACATTTGTCATCAAAGCCTGACAAGTCTAATGTCACTAATGAACCTCTTAATGACTTTTTTAACTAATGTTTTGTTTTTGTAAAAAAAATTTTGTGGTCGTTAAAAACCAAAATAGTGTTATTTTAGTTTTTTTTTTATTAAAGCTATTTGAATAAGCTTTAGTTTTTTCAGTTTCCATTTTATGTTTTTGTCTTTGTATTTATTTATTTATTCATTTGATTTAATTTTTTTTTTTTTAATTTATTTTAACTTAAGAAACTACACTACCATTCAAAAGTTTTTGAACAGTAGGATTTTTAATGTTATTTTTAAAGAAGTCTCTGCTCACCAAGCCTCCATTTATTTGATCCAAAGTACACCAAAGACAGTAAAATTTTGAAATATTTCTACTATTTAAAATAACTGTTTTCTATTTGAATATATTTGTATATATATTGTAATTTTATTCCTGTGATTTTAAGATTTCATTGATGAATAGAAAGTTCAGAAGAGCAGCATTTATCTGAAATAGAAATCTTTTGTCACATTATTAATGTCTTTATCATCAATATTCAAAAGCCAATATTTAAAGCCTTCTTGCCAAATGGAAGTATTACATTCTATAATTTCTTTCCCCCACAAAAAATAAAAAATCCTGAAAAAAATGTTTTAAATATTGATGATAACAATAATAATAATAATAATGTTTCTTGTATGGCAAATCAGCATATTAAAATAATTTCTAAAGGATCATGTGACACTGAAGACTTGAGAAATGTTGCTGAAAATGTAGCTTTGATCCCAGGAATAAATTACATTTTAAAATATATTCAAATAGAAAACAGTTATTTTAAATAGTAAAAATATTTTAAGATTTTACTGTTTTTGCTGTGCTTTAGATCAAATAAAGGCAGGCTTTCAAAAACTTTTGACTGGTAGTGTAGTTAATAGTGAAAACTGGTCCCTATACTAAAGTGATGCCTTTGCTTCAAATTTTCATTAACAAAAATGGAATTGCACTTTTCAGCAGCAAAACACTGTCTTAACAATTGCATTTATCTAAAACAAAACTGCTGTATTATAAAAACTCAATGCCACATTTAAAATCTTCATCGTTATTTGTGTTGCATATGTGGCAATGGGTGGCGATGAAATTAAAACCAATTAAAGTGTCCCAGTTCTGTCAATCAAATCTTGCATCCTTGCTCTGCCCTCCTTTTGGGCTGCTGAAACCGAAGCCAGCGTCTGTGAAGCGCCTGACTCAGTGTTTCAGCCTTTTGCTGTGATGAAGTTATTTGTGGCAGAGCCTTTGTTTCCACGCCTGAGCAGCACCGCGAGCAGAGGGGAAGACTTTCAAGAGCACACAAGCTTTCATCTCAGTTTCACAGCGAGTGAGAGAGAGAGCAAGCGAGAATGAGAGAACCTGAAAGGACGAGTACTTTAGATTGTTGCATAAAAACGATGTCTCTAGGCAAACTGATCGGGTTTACATCACAGTAAGGCGGAGTGTGTTTTTTTGTTATTAAACCTTCATTGATTGATGTGTGCTTTCATTATTATTGTTATATGTTTTTTCCTCATTTTATTAATTCCAAAAGTCTTGACTAGTGTTTTCTTTGTGTGTGCATGTGTATGATGTCTGTATACAATTGTTGTTCCACATGACATTTTACAATGATTGCTTTGCCGTAAAAAGGTCAAATTATTTTAAGAGACTTTCTGACATTGAAACATAAACAGTTGTTAATATTTGCAGGGCATCTTTCTATCAGACCTTTTTTTGTATGTTATATTAAACTGCTTTTACTGACACATTACTAATTTAGTTTGCAAAAAATTACAGATTTTTTTCATGAATGTGTGTGTGTATAGACATATATAGTAGGGCTGGGTTTTGACACAAATTTCACGATTCGATTTTAAATCACAAGCTTGCGATTCGATTTAATTAAATTTAATATTGATTAGTTTGGATATATATCAGGTACAGTAAGCCACATGGCAAATTTTCTCAAGGAAAAAAAACTCTCAACTAATGCTGTAAAATATACATGAGAGTCAGTTGATATTACATTAATATTGAAGGTTAAAATTAACAGATTTGTAGCTATACAAACACTTAAATTACACCCAATAAAGTTTTTATAATAATAAAGTTACAATTACATAATTATATACTAATATTTCAATAAGAAATAAGAACAAACATGAATGTTGTCAAGATTCTTGCCCTGGAAATCCTGGTTCAGTTTGGCCAACCACAAATGCCCCTTTGTTCCTCAGACCGTTTTTTGCGCTCTTATAACTTTTGGCAGTCTATAGCACTCCAAATGTTTTTCCCGGTCTGACCGATTAGTACAGCCCAAAATATTACAATAATTGACCATTTTCGGAAGCAGTAATCAGCACAATATGCAAGTTTTGTTCGTTTCAGTGGCATTGTTTACTTCCTGTGCCCTCCAATATGGCCATTTGATAACTTGTCGTGAAAATACTCCATTTACGTCTTGATGTCTGACAGGTTACGGATTTTGGTAAATTATACTCTTTCTTTTAACAAATCTTCAGATGTTTATTCAAGATTATTTCATGCTGAAACTGGTATCAAACAGGAAAAGATGATCAGTTCAAGTTCAGTTCACCACTTCTCTTGAACTGAGGCGCTACAGCGATCTGTCAGTCCACAATAAACAGCACAAAACCAGCATTTATTGTTTAAATACTGTAATAAAAAAAGACAGAATTTGATATCAGAGATGTTTTTCATATCAAAAGTAACAAAGCATAAAGCTTATTGAGTAAGAGTAAAAAAGTATCCAATGGAAAAAGTACTCAAGTAGCTAGTTACTAGTTACTTCTTGATATGAAGTGAAGACCCTGAATTTCAAACTGTTTGGAAAGCTTCCGCACACCTCTCCTTGAAAACATTATCTTTGTGTATATATATATATATATATATATATATATATATACAAAGGCAGGTACTCTTCAGATTTTGGTAACCCGAAAATTAATTTAACTAACACCCCCCCCCCACACACACACTCCAAAAAAAAGACCATTTTTTAAATATAGAAAATCCGATAGGAGTCTAATCAAAAATGTTTTTAATACACAAATATAAACAAATATCAAGGAAGTAATTTTATTTCATTATATTTATTTCATTTAGTGTATCTGCAATTTTTAAATATAGCAATAACCATTTTTAAGATCTGCAAAAGTAAAATAAACAGTAATGGGATTGGACAATGTAAAGTAGAATATTAAGCCATAAAATGGCATGATTTAAAATTCAGATACAGTTTCACACAAAAAACAAAATGTGACCCTGGCCCACAAAACCAGTCTTAAGTCGCTGGGGTATATTTGTAACAATAGCCAAAAATACATAGTATGTGTCAAAATTATTGATTTTTCTTTTATGCCAAAAATCATTAGGAAATTAAGTAAAGATCATGTTCCATGAAGATTTTTTGTAAAATTCCTTTTATAAATATATCAAAATGTAATTTTTGATTAGTAATATGCATTGTTAAGAACTTAATTTGGATAACTTTAAAGGTGATTTTCTCAGTATTTTGATTTTTTTTTGCACCCTCAGATTCCGGATTTTCAAATAGATGTATCTCGGCCAAATATTGTCCTATCCTAACAAACCATATATCAATAGAAAGCTTATTTATTGAACTTTCATATGATGTATACATCTCAGTTTTGTAAAATTTAACCTTATGACACTATGGCATTTCATCCTTTATAACATTAAAAGGGATAAATTGAGTATAAAATTTATTATATTTATTTAAAACATAAATATTACTGTACTTGTTTAGATTTTTGGAAGGCACCTTAACTTTTTACATTTACAACTCTGTGTTTACTGCATAAAAACATGGGTCGATGATTGCAATCATTTGACCATAAACAGCTGAAAAAAATGTATTGGAAATTAAAAATTAACTCTCTGTCACGAGGGGGCGCTCTAGGAGCGCCGAAATACTGCGGTTTCCATAGTAACAGCTGTATACAAAGCAGCATTAACGCAGTTTTATCAGACATGAAATGAAAATTCTAATGACATGTTTCTGAAGACAGTAACGGAGGAACGCCATCAAATGTAGCGAAGTAAAAGTAAAGTTGTTTCACTATAAATGTACTTGAGTAAAAGTACCTATCTAGTACCTTATCTAACCCAAATTTTTTCCCAGCCCTAATATATACATATGAATTTGAATATTCATATATATAATATTATTATTATTATTATTATTTTAATAGTCAGATAGTGTTGTTATTTTCATGGTCGTATTCATCCTTCCACTAGTGAGTCAAATTTAAAAAAAATACTGAGCATCATTTCGCTGTCATAACAAAGCTGGCCTTCAGTGAAGAAATGTTTTTGAAGTGAAGTAACAGCTTTCATGAAAGAAGGGAACCAGAGGGATAAGAGGGCCAACTAACAGAAACACTACAAAAGACAGAGAAGATGAGGCTAGCTGTTGTGGCTGTGCCTGTAATAAACCTCTTCAATTTCTGTCTTCTTCCTTTTCGTTGTATGATGCTCCATTGATGAGTGTTGAGGGCAGTACAGCAGCCACATCAAAGCTGCAGTCTAATGTGGATCTCCAATAGCAAGGGATACGGTATAATGGATGATCAGATCCAGGCTACAGAGTGCCGCTAGTGTAAAATGAAGGGTTTATTTAGCCTCTGTTTATTTTCTACCCATCACAGTGTTTGTTTTCATCTCCGGGTTTTTTTTTTTTTTTTTACAGCAACCACCTCTGGGGTTATTCAAACAGGCTCTGGAATTAATGAAATGCATGAGATTGAGAAGAAAAAAAGTTGTCTGTGGTGGTTGATGTTTTGGGAAATCCATGCAGCTTCATTCCCTGGAGGGTCCTGTAGGGGTTTGTTAACCCCCATCACCCCACCCCCCCTTTCCACAGCTGTATTTGCCTCATGTGTCTGTCCTTATCCTGACCTGGAATTCCCTCTGATTTATTCGGCGCCTACGTGCCTTTGAAACCATGGGGATTATGGTGAAGCCTGAATTTTGATATATGGAATTAATAGCTTGAGGAGGACTTAAATGTGCAGTTGCTGTGAGCAAAGCAGTCGCCTTCATCACTTATATTAGATGACAGAGGAGATGCTAATTTCACCCTCTCCTCCAAGTGTGATCTGGGAATGGATTTGAGATTGAGCTGTTCTCAGGATCCCAGGGGTGCTGTTTATGCTCATACGCAAACTGAGCCTGAAGAAACAGACAAATTGACAAAGAATATTTCTTTTTGATGCAATCTAAACTTAATTCTATGGAGACAGATAGTTCAACTGCTCTTCAGGAATGTTTTTCGTTGGGATGTAAAACCTGAAATTACCTAGTTCCTTATTGCCTTAAATTGGATTTCCAAACTTGGGATTTCAAGATAATATTTCATATTTAATATTCTGCATTTTATTTTTACTAGCTCACTTTCATGCATTGATAATTTGGTGTCAATACAGTTTTCACTCAAAAACACTTACAGTTGTTTACAGTGTAAATTAAGTTTTTTTTCTTCGTAAATTTATATGTAAAAAAACCCTGAAATAAATACATTGCATAAGTATTCATGCCCTTACCTGAGTACTAAGCTGAAGCACCTTTAAAGTCTCAAGTCTTTTTGGGTTTAATGCAACAAGCTTTGCACATCTGCATTTGACAATTATCTGCCATTCTTCTTCTCACCTTTTCACCTCTCAAGCTCTGTCAGGTTTCTCCAGAAATGTTTAATTGGGTTCAGTGCTCTAGCTGGGCCAGTCTTATCTCCAATAAACCAATCTTGCTGTGTGCTTAGGATCATTGTCCTTTTGGAAGGTGAACCTTCTGCCCAGTCTGTGGTTCTGAATGCTCTGGGTTTTCATTAAGGTTATCTAAAATTTTGGTGCATTGAGCTTTTCTTCTACACTGATGAGTCCTTCAGTTCCTGGAGCTGAAAAAAACATTGAGATTCATTGTTGTTTATGACAAATTGAGGTTCATCAGACCAGATAATCTTGTTTCTCACAGTCTGAGGGTTCTTTAGGTGCTTTTTGCAAATTCCAACTGTGTTTTCATACGTCTTTACTGGGGAGAGGATTGAGTTTGGCCACACCACCATAAAGACTGGATTTGGATTTGTTACAGTGATGTTTGTCCCTCTGTGAATTTGTCTGATCTCCACATGTGATCATGGAGCTCAGCTAGAGTGACCATCAGGTCCTTGGTCATCAGTCTAACTAAAGCCCTTCTCCATCGATTGCTCTGTTTGGCCAGGAGGCCAGCTTTACGAAGAGTTCTGGTTGTTTCAAACTTGTCCTATTAAGGCTAATGGAGACTACATGCTTCTGTGAACCTTTAATGCAGCAGATTTGTTTCTGAACTCTTCCCCAGATGTGTGGCTTGATGCAATCATGTCTTTGAGCTCAAATCATACCCATTCAGAATTTGCCACAGGTTAACTTCACTCGAAGTGTAGTAACATCTACAAGCAATATGAATGCTCCTGAGCTAAATTTTAACTGTCCCAGGTATGAATACTTATGCAATGGAATCATTAAAGTTTTTAATTTTTAATAAATTTGCGAAGATGTTAAAAACCTGTTTTTTGCTTTGCCATGATAGTGTATGGAGTCAAGATTTGTGTGGGGAAAAAAGTAATTTAAAGCAGTTTAACATAAGACGGCAACATAACAAAACATGAAAAAAGGAAGGGGTATGAATACTTTCGCAAGGCACTGTAGAATTAAACGTGACAATATGATGTAGTAAAACTGAAAGTGTTTTCATGTAAAGCGTACTCCAGTAGCCTTTATTACAACCTGTAAGACGTACTTTCATCCATTGAACACAAAAAGATTTCAATGTATAGACAAAAAAAAAAAAAAAAAAAAATCAAATTATAGACAAAACTGATTTCAAAATGTCATCTTTTGTGTTCCACAAAATAAAGTTATTAGTGTAGATCTGCTTTATAATAAGAAAAAATAACACTAAAAGCAAAGGACTCCAAAATCTTAAACATCTCAAATGAGTCCCTCTGGTTCTCATACAACGAATATTAAGCTCAATCCCACATACACACTCATGCATACACAGATGTATAAAACCCACTCAAGAACGCCCACTCGCATGCTGCCTCTCTACTTTCAAACACACATGCACACATGCTCTTGGCTTGGTGATGTCTGTTGCAGTCTTATTCCTGATGAATGGATGGAAGTATGTGTTCAGCGACTGCTCCGGTACCCTAAGCAAAGCCCTTCATACAGGTCCGCTGCTCTTGCCGAGGGTGGGCCGGCCTGATAAGAGCCCTAACCCTTCTGTATATCGGAGGGATGGCAGAAGCTCATCCTGCTCAGGGCTCCAATGGTCTGATAAAGTTGAAGGGCAACACTGGTCCCTAATCAGTTAAAGCCCTTTATTTCAGTGGAAAAACCAAAATTGTGCTTGAAAACTGTGTTTTTCTCGCACACAGAAAGGCCAAATACATTTGCAGTTGTACATGTTGCAGATTTTTTCAGCAGGTCTATCGTCTGTGTGTATGAAAGTTGAAGCTCATCACTGATCTATGCAAAACGCTGTTTTATGCTGCTTGCTATAGCTTCTGAAGAGAGCTGAGTCACAGGACAAAGGTTATATTTTCATGATGTTATGAGATCACAATCTCACAGTTCTGTTTGTATTCCATTACATTGTGTTTTGAACACTTTATCACCCACTTTACCTACTTATGCCTTACCATCTGCTGTATCACTTTATTTTTCAGTACTGTGAGATTTTGAGAACAAAAATGCAAAGGAAAAAACTAAGCTTTGAAAAGGAATGGTCGTTTTCTAAAAACAAATTAGCTTTGACAGTTAATTAAATCGGGTTAAAGTTAAATTCGTAAATCTGGCTCTTCACTTTCATCTTCTTTTACTTTAATCAGGATATGACAAACATAAGCAAAACAACATCACTTCTAATTTGTGTTTTGTGACTTACCTTGAGTGACAATTCAATATTCCTGGGTACTTTCTAGATCTCTTAAAGGGATAGTTCACCCAAAAAATAAAATTCTGTTATTAATTACTTACCCTCATGTCGTTACAGACCTGTAAGACCTTCATTCATCTTTGGAAATCAAATTAAGATATTTTTAATGAAATTTAAGAGCTTTTTGACCCTGCATAGACAGTGACGCAACTAAAATGTTTTATGGCCCAGAAAGGTAGTAAGGACATTGTTAAAATAGTCAATTTGTGACATTGGTGGTCCAACCATAAAATTTAATGAAGTTACAAGAATTTTCTTTTTTGGGTGAACTATCTCTTGAATTATATTAGACCTTATGTGCTTTTAATGTATAAATGTATGTTCAAATGTTTTAACATTAAGAACTAAGCAGTAAGGTACTAGAGGCAATTCTGTATTGTAAATATAATCACTGCTAAAGGAATTTGCTAGGCAAAGTGTGTAGCCCTTCTGTATGCCCTTCTTTTCTTTTATGAAATAGTTATTAAATTCATTATAAAAAATATTAACAACACAAATTGTTGAAAGAATTGTTTCACTATGCAAATTCATTAAGTTCCATCCTTTTAATACAGAATATATTAGGGATAATCTCTAACATAACAGAAGGTTGCTAGGCAACAAAAATAACAGCTATAGGTGCTGCAGTGATATGGTAAGCAAGTGCTTTTGCTGTTACTAAATTTCATTGTGTGCTTTTAATACATCTGGAATGCTGTATATTTTGAGAAATGTCTTGTTGTTGTTTTCTATACAATGGAAGTCAGTGGTCATCAACATTCTTCAAAATATCTTCTTTTGTGTCGAATAATGACATTCATTTTTAGGTTATATGTCCCTTTAAAGGTCCACTGAAGTGCTTTGAAACATGCAGCGATATTCTGTGTGCAGGACATATCAAGCAGTCCTGCCCCCTTTTTTAAATGGCCAATAGCGTTTAATTTACACTGCCCTCCAAAAGTTTAGAAACAACCTAGAAAAAGGGGGTTTTTGGACATTATTGGCATGAATCCTTATTAATTTGTGATAATTTTGCACTGATAAGGGACAACACAAACTAATAAAACATGTTTTATTACATAAACAGTTTATACATAGAATTTTTTTTTATTTTCAATTCATCAAAATATCCACCATTAGCAGCTCTGCATAATCTGGGCATCCGAGCTGTCAGTTTATTCAAACTTTAACTTGATATATTACTCCAAGCCTCCTGAAGGATTGCCCAAAGATTATTCACACTATGCTGATATCGTCCAAAACCACACTTTGCCAGGGGTGTTTCCAAACTTTTGGAGGGCAGTGTATATCACAGCTTAGGCCAGAGCCGTTGAGCTCGGTAAAGCTGCATTTGACAGTGTATTACAACCGCAATCTCATCTATGTAGCTATAAAATATAGCATTTATACTCTGCAGTGACTTGCGCATATGATATGCGCACTGCGATGGTTCGTGTGACACAGCGTGAAACCACACTTTTTTCGCCCCAATGGAAAACACATTTAAGCTGTCTGAATCGTTCCTTATTCCCTGTGTAGTGCATTACGTGCCATTCATCATGCAGAAAATGCTAATTCTGTGAACAAGTGACGGATTTCAGCGGCAGCTTCAGCATTTATTTATAGTGTGGAGGTGGGACACTTTGGATTCTAGAGAGCATTTGATTGGACAAATTGGTTTAATGAGAAGCTAAGTGCAGGGTGATATCATCAAAATCGCTGATCCATATTAACAGAAGTTAGAGACTGTAAGTTTTGAATGCGTTTATCTTGTAAATGCAAATTTTGTTATTGTTTTAAATCACACTAGCTTATAGATAACCTTACGGCTAGCATGTTCATACTACTCAGCCATAAAACTTCAATTTTGATTGACTTTAAGGTGTTTTTTTCGTGCAATTTAGTAGTCAAAATGTGTATTTTATACACAGTGTGTTAGGCTAAATACTTAATAAGACCACCTAAATCTTTTTCCCCAGAAGAATAAGGCTCTTAAACACCACGTCAATGCTGCATGTCGATTCTGACCTACCAGCATTAGCAGACATTTAAAAAGCAGTTCAATTGACACCGTGACAGTCAGTGAACAAATTTAGCAAAACATCAATATGGACTGATTGATTGTCTAATGCCTTAGACACGGTGTATTGTGTTGGTACATATAGGCATTTTCCTCCCTTTCCTCCTCCTTCCTCCCTCTTTCTCTTTAGATTTTTTAAATTAAACATACAGTTCTGCTTCATGGAGTTCAAATTCTCTTCTCTAACTTTTCCTGGATTGATGTTAATATGGGAAGTGTCTCTCTTTAAGCAAACCCTAAAGATTTAATTTAGATTTTGTACTATTTTCCTTTTAGTTAAAGTCTCCCCATTGATTACAAATGAGCCTCATTACCTGCCGTACACTCAACCTGTCAGAGAGAGAAAAAGAGAGAGAGGCGGAGAGAGAGGTCAATTTAACAGACTTACTGGCACAGTGCAAAATCCCCTAATAATCACTCAGTTCAATCATGCGCCTGAAAGCCATAAAGAAATAAAAATGATAAAAAGGACTTGGGCAATGAACTGTGAAAATCCCTCTAGTGTTTAAAAGATAGATGCCAAACAGGCATCCCGAAAGTATTATCTAAGATCTTATCCAAGACAGCGGGCATTTTGCTGGTGGGATTACTGGGGCTTTCCTACAAGAAGAAATTTATTAACACCTGTCAACATCATGAAGAGAGGGCGATTCAGAGAAGAGCTCTGATAGACCCGGGATCGATCAAGAACAGCCGCAAAAAGTATTTGGACACTTAAGGCACACTAACAAATGTCTTTGTGATATGCACCTAAATATCAACTCAAGTGGCATTGATTTTTAAAGGGACAATCGAATTTTTAAGGTCTTTATGAAATGTCTGCAACATTTCTCAATGGTCGTGTAAAACAACCCTTTTTACCTTGTCAGAAACGACTCTGTTCACAGCGACTCGTTTCAGTGCATGGCTCTTTAAATGATAATGAGCTCTGCTCACCCCGCCCTTCTTTTTCATGGACTCCATATATGGCTTGTAGGTGATCTTATTCAAATTGCAAATTGAAATAGCTTGCTTGATGACACATATTCAGATTCAGACAGCTCATAACAAACTGGCTGTGTGTTTTTGCTTTTCAGCTTTCCTGAGCTGGCAGGCATGCCAGAAATTAAAGCCAAAAAAAGCTTAAAAAAAAAAAAAGAAACATTTCATCAGAGAGACAGATATATTGCTTAATTTCATTATATTGTTTGGGACAACTAGTTGGTAGAATTAATTGGAATAATTAAGCATGACAATTTGAGAAAAGCTCTGTTGTGTGTTCATATATATTTGGGCCACTGTGTTTTTACATTTTACAGTGTGTTTACCTGCAAAATGACATTCAACTTCACGTAAGTGAACAATCAAGCAGTAGTTGGTCACAATGAGGAGATGTGTTGCTCTGAGTTTGCTACCTATTTTGTGTATTCCCCTGACAATGTGACAAACATGCACAAACAAAGGTGTTGGAAGGAGTTCTCTGTTGTACTGTTTCATAATGAAGTAGGAGCTATTTTTATTGTGCTGTTTAGTTGGGTGTTTTTATCTGAATGTGCAAAGCACACAGTTGCCCTTTGGTTTTGTGATTCTCTCACTAGGCAGATGCTAGATATAGGCTACAATGCCTTCCTCTCTCTGCTTTACATTCTCTCTGACACATTTAGACACATACATGCCCTACAGAAAAGGTTGTTTCATTCATTATTTTCAGTTTGTTTCCCTGTATGTATTGTTCTGCCTTTCACATTGTGATTTATGCAGGAAGTTGCTGGATGCTAAAAAGGGAAATGACATTTGTACAGCTCTTCACCATTGATTAGGCAATCTTTACCAGAGCCTCTTTGTAGATTGCACATTATAGGCATTTTATAACCGAAAACCAACCTAGGTTCATTGAAAAAAAAAAATCTGCAAGATTTTTTAAAGTTAAATGTCCAGTAAGTGGCACTTGTGATCTATTTTGTGCAGAGTTATGATTATAGCTCTTACCGTTTCGCTTTCCGGACGTCACAAGCTTGCTCGGTAGCTCAGCTGGCACGGAATAGGACTTAGGATGCAGAATTCTTGGGTACGAATTCTATGAAAAACATGACTCATGATGAAAGAGCTAAAAAATGAGAGATCGAAAAACAAGCTAAAATGCAATGTTTGCAATTGCGTTTTTACATCACATTCGCTTTTGCTCACAAAATCGGGTAGGTTGTAGGTGTAGTTCAGAAGGTATGTTATTTTAAAACGTTATTGAGCATTAGAGTTATAGCACCATTCAACAGACATTTCAAGTCAGAACTGTGGTGATGTACAAAACCATCTGTTCCAGGGGAGGTGTAGGGGCCTCTCTTCTGATTGGCCTGTTGTTTTCTGAGTGACGCATGGCCAGGCCAACCAGAGGTAACTAGGGATTAGGGATGTCACAATAGGCTACTCAATATAATATCGAACCGTTCGGTACGACATCCACGGTTCAATACGCGCTTGTGAATTGCGGTTTTTCGGTTTTGCATCTAAATATCTTCCTTCCTTTTATTTCTCTTGGAATTTGCTGTATGTTTGCCCACGATTTCATGTGCTGAAATGAGAAAACGCTTCCCCTCTTATATTTGAAAAAAATAACGCAACACAGAGCATCTTCCATTCTAATGACATGCAATGATAAGCCTTTCTAAACCTGTTGTCCAACAAAAGTTATAAAAACAAGTTACAAAAACATTATAACTTGTTTTTAATTCACAACATCAGTCGAGTGTTTGAAATAACTTCCTTATGTTGTGATCTGATGTGGATTCTCATCACAGAATGAGGCAGACGATAAATTCTATGCTCATATTCAATGTATGGCGATTAGCAATGGCTTATGAAAATACCCGAGATGGCTTGAAGAACACAGATAAACCATATATTATTGCAGACGAGTGTTTATTGTCCTTAGATTTCATCATTCAAAACGTTTACCGTTATATCTTGTTTTTAATAAGTTACAGCAATAGCGATGCTTTTATCCATATTAGAGCTAATAACGGAACGTTATTAGCGCTACTTCTTTGATGCATATGTGTTTTGTTTTTTTGCACAAGGGCACCCTCTGGCATCCAGTATGAATGAAACCCATTCTATTTTGCGTAAAAATCTAAAAAATTATACCTCTCTCAAAAGAAAAATTAAGCAGACACATACTAAACCACACTTTATCTAGTGTGCAGAGGTTTACAGGAGTATTTTGTTAATTTGTTCCAAAAAAACCCACACTGAAGTGGCAAGATATCAGAACCGAACCGAAAACCGTGGTTAAAAACCTAGGTACGTATTGAACCGTGGACTAACTGTATTGTTGCATCCCTACTAGGGATACTATCATGTATGCTGTTGCCTGCTGCGGCTTGGTGATACCCAACAGGATGTATTAGAATGATAATTAATGTTTTTTTTTTTTCCCAAACACCGAATGCAGTAAGCTACCTAACTATTGCTTTAGTAAAGCCCCTTTCACACTGCGCGCTGATTCTGGAAAGAGCCAGAACCAAATGCCATAAAGGCGGTGTTGTTGTGATGATGTACGTTATAGTGTGACTCTTCATGACGAAAAAATATGTGCAAAGTGGAATGAAGCAGCGATCAGGGAGCTCCTGAAACGTACGCGTCTCATTACACGTCACAACCAAATGTCACGTCTTCACGGGATCTTGACTGATTGTGTGTAAAGCATGCACAGATTCCGGAAAATCACTTTATGAATGAACGAAATCAAACAATTTCCGGAACAAATCATGGGACACATTATCCGTGTATTTTCCGGAATCGCTGTGTGAAAGAGACTGAAGTTGACGTGCTACTAGTCACTTATATTAATGTTGTTCGGAAGCCTGTGCAATGATGTAGTTTTCTGACATCTATAGACTGAACAGTGTTTTCTCGACTTCTTTTCGTGTTGTTGTTGCTCAGCAATGGCATGGACGCGATGTTGTCTGGGGGTTTTTGTAAAAGAAGGGTGGGACGGTGGTTGGTGCTCAGGTTGGTGAATGAAGGCGGTGACTGAGTAGATCGAACGTCACATTTTTACGGAAGTCACAGCGGCTCCTGAAAAGGCACAGCTACTTTATGCAGGCGGTGTGCATTTTACTGTGGATGGACTGTTTTGAAACTTATATGGTAGTTACATAGCCCCTAGACCTCAGTTATCATGAAAAAAGCCAGGAAATTTCAGTTTTGACAATATGGGACCTTTAATAATATACAGATTGTGTCAAAGCAGCTTCGCAGTGATAAACAGGAAAATAGTAGAATCAGTAGAGTAGAATTTTGGGATTTTATCGAGTCCTAAATTGTACCAGGTGAGCTAGCAAGCCAGTTTACTATGGCAGAAAAGCCATATCTGGTAATAAGATGCAAACATTTAGGGTGTGTTCACACTAGTTCGGTTTGTTTGGTTCATTTGCTCTGGACCAAAAAGAAAAATGATACATTTGGTCCTGGTCCTTTCACATTTTTGACAGCGAACCTAAAGATACCAAACCTAAAGGCATAGTGATACGTTCACAACCTGATTGGTCGGGTTGAATGACGTATTTTGTGATGGAACTCACCGAACACTCCAAACAAAAGAAAAAGGTGCATTTCACTTAAAGTGGCGCTGCAGGTGTATGACATCAAAGTACCCGTTCACTGATCGGTCTGCTCAGCGTCCCTTAAAGTTGGCTACACCTAATGCCGTCTGCTGGACTAAGCGTGCTCGTTGTTGCGTGTATATGATTTTATTTTCACCACCTGCAAACTCACAAAGAGCTCATAAAAGGCACTTTATCTCCTTGTTGCTCCATGTTTTCCCTCTGTTCATTTTGTTTTAGATACACCGCTTGTTCCCTTCGTGAAATCATGTCGCATAGTGTCGCTTAGTGTCGCATCTTGTCTTGTTTAGTAGTATTTGGTCCGTGTTGTGTTCATATTTCATTCAACCGAGTTAGTCAGATCATTGCTTTTTTAATTTACAAATGTGTAAATGTGTGTATATATATTTTTTAATTTATTAGAAACTGCAGAAATTGTAGCAACACACTAAACATTGATCAATCACAACTCTTACTTTACCTCTAAATCTCAAAAGTGACATTGCTCCTCGAGCCATTCACAACAACATTCTCCTAATCCACTAGTACAAGAGAAAGTGAAATGGATGGCATTATGGTTTTGGTCTGTGACTGACTACCTGCAGCATTCCCTTCCCACCTTTCCGATCCATCTGTGAGCTGAAATATTCATGAGGGCATCCACACCATGTCCATGAAATATTCAGAGCCTTGTATTGTTCCCAGATTTTTTCCCCCGCCTGTTCTGTCCTAACCACCCAGCGCTAGGAATAGCCAGGTGAGCTTTTAAGACTACATTTCCTGCATGCTAATAGAAGCTCAGGAATGGAGTTTGTATTTTCCATTGCCTAAGGTAGCTAGTGGAGTTTTATCCATAATTCCCCCTGTAAAAGCATAACATTTCGCCACCAGGGTCGGCTGGTAATAATAAACTATAGGGAGCGAGATGCATGCATATCTGTCTTGCTGCAGTGAGTGTATGTGTGTTTCTGCTCATGCCTGGAGGTCCAGATTAGCTCTAATCTGTGCAGTGTGAAAACCTGCTAAAATGGAATGCTATTGATGTCATTATTCTGTTGAAATCATGTCTCAAAGCTTCTTTAATGCTGTGGAAACATGCTCAATCCACTCAGACACCCTGTCTCAGATGCATATTCGACCTGATGTGAGGAGGTCAGCATTCAGAAGCTATTATTGCTCCACTGGCCTTTATTAACCCCAGAATCTCGTCATTGTCCGTTTCAGCAGCTCATTTTCGCCCTGCTTGCCTCACCCCGGCTCAGCCAGTGTTGTCAAGGAGATCATAATAAGCATTAATTGTTGAGGACAGTTTTAATCACACAGTGAGGTCATTATGTAGCAGTGGTCACTGCAGGAGAACACAGTATGACTGAAGGAGAGCACTGGAATTGACCACGGAAAAGCAATTAGCAGCCTCCTCGCAGACAAGGTTGTGCCTTTTCCTAATTATATGAGGGTCCGGTGGGGTCATTTTTGTTCAACATCTCCTTGGCATTTAAAACAGAGAATGTATTGCCTGTATAGTTCTTGCAAAATGGCTTGGCGAGCATAGCGCAATTCTGATTGAAATAAGTTAGGGTGGAACATATCAAAAAGCTTGTCCCTTTTTTCAAAAATAGTCAATAGTGTTTTGCTTACCATAGCACTTCAAAATATAGCATTCTGTGCAGAATATGAATTGGTTGAATGCTTTTAGTGGTTGACTTGAGCATATAATATGGAGAACATATAGTGTTTTTTAAAGCTTTTCTGACGTCTGACAAGCCATTCTCACTCTAACAAGGCATTCTCACGCAACACCTCATGTTCTCACATGGTAAAAACTACATTGTATGTATAGTAGGGCTGGACAAAAATTCAATATCAATATATATGGCAATATAATTTTTCGATATGCATTACCAGTGTTTTCCTTAAATTGATTTATTTGTGGTGGTTGACTTCGTTGAATAAACACGAGCACTGCGCTATTCAAAAACAAAATGCGGCACGGGTGTTTTTAATATGAATATATCTTTAAAGGAAACTGAC
This sequence comes from Garra rufa, assembly GCF_049309525.1. Lineage (NCBI taxonomy): Eukaryota > Metazoa > Chordata > Actinopteri > Cypriniformes > Cyprinidae > Garra > Garra rufa. Next base: position 31,182,733 of record NC_133376.1, read on the forward strand.
TGTCTTCAGAAAAATTGATGATTTTCATTTTATCTGATAAACTAGCCATAATGAGCGCAGTGCTGCTTTGTGTACAGACTTCCCGGAAAAAAACACTGTTTCAGCCACTTAAAAAGTGCCTCCTGCTGGCAGAGAATGAATTTCTTGTTTGTATGAAGGCTAAATATAAGTAAATGGTAAACATTCATTTATTCGTGCATTTTTACCCCTAAAATATCTATTTTTATAGGAGGAGGTTTCATAGACTTGACAAATACATTTTTCAGAGGTTTGTAGGTACAGCTATCTGTTGTGGACGTTCTTGGCAGTTTTTTTTTAAGCTTTTCTTAAATATTGTTTATATCGATATTGGAATTATTTCAAATCGACCGAAATTATGAAATATATTGTGATTATAAATTTTGGCCAAATCGTCTAGCACTAGAACAAATAGGACCCAGCAGACAAGACAGAGCAGTTACTTTTGCTTCAAAACAAAGTCTGAGACGTAGAGCCTAAGTTCAAGCAGCACATGAACCATACATCTCTTCTGCTTTTCTACTAGTTATAGCACCAAATAAACATAAATGAACATCAGAAGATGTGTTGTTTCAGCCGCAAAAAGACATCAATAGGAACCATTTTTCAAGTTCAAATTCACCAGCATTATTCTATTAACTTTTCTGTCTGTTCAGACAAAATGGTGATTCAGCGTTATGATTAGTCAGATCGCCTGTTAAAGGGATAGTTCACCCAAAAACACTTTATCTGTGTACCCCCAAGGCATCCAAGATGTAGGTGACTTTGTTTCTTCAGTAGAACACAAGCTAAATTTTTTTAACTTAAACCATTGCAGTCTGTCAGTGATATAATGGCAGTCAATGGTTACCAAATCTTTAAGATTTATTGGCCTCTCAAAATGGAAATTACTTGTGCTTATCCTGATTCTGGCAGCTGATTAAAAACTAAAAGATTACGTTTTCTTGCGCGAACTCATCTGGGAGTGTTGACTTTTCACCGACTACATTGCCATCGCCATACTGATGAATCTGAAACAAAAAACATACAATTTTTATTTTTGGGTGAACTATCCCTTTAATCAAACTCCTGAGGGGTTTTCATCACCGTTTGACATCTTTTTAACACATACGCATACACCGTGGTACTCTTCTGAACGCACATTGTAGACTAACATGAAAGAAGAGATTGTTGAATAAAGATATTTGTTGTTTTCTTTGTGCACAAAAAGTGTTCTAGTAGCTTCATAACATTACGGTTGCACCACTGACGTCACATGGACTGTTTTAACGATGTCGTGACTACTTTTCTGGGCTTTGAATGTGGTAGTTGCATTGCTGTGGTTCAGAATGCTTTTGGATTTCATCAAAAATATCTTAATTTGTGTTCCTATGATGAATGAAGGTCTGATGACTTTGGAACGACATGAGGACGAGTAATTAATGGCAAAATTTACATTTTTGGGTGAACAATCCCTTTAAGGCAGACGTGCTTATACTAAAAGCCACAAAGCGTATATTTGGATTTCACAGGGAATTTAAATTACAGGCTGTTCCCGAGTAGAACCCACCATGACTTCTTAAGCATTCCTGTCAGTCATCTTTAGGAGTGGCACTTTTGAAATATTGCTCTTGAAAACAAGTCATTTTTTTACATGATCCTTTGAAATTGATTACATGCTTTTGTCCTGCCTCAGTGATTAGCTAATTAAAGCTATTTAATGGGCCAATCTCATTTAGCTGATTGATATTGTGACCGGAAACCATGGCTCCTGAGGGGCCAGCGTGCTGTATGCGCTCACCTTACAATTAAACATGATTATGAATGCGCATTGGAAACAATAACCATTAGCACAGCCAATTACTGAGGCAATCATCTTTTTTGCTGTTCTTTTTTTGTATAATAATCAAAATATAAAGTAATTAATGCTAGATCTGTGGTTATGATTTGTTTACATGAATGAGAGCAGTTTTAACTAGATTGGGCCTAGATAAATGTTAATATTTATCAGTGTTTATGAGACGCATGACAGGGATGTGCTATTAGTGTGTTTTGGTTTCTGTGACACTGTATCTTCACCGTAAAATTCTCAGGGTTTTTTTGCAATAAAGATGTGGATGAACAGGTGAAAATAAACATTTGAGGCAGTAAGCTGTAGATTTATGTAGTCACTGAATCTGTTCTCATTATCTAGAAGAGCACTAAATGGTAAGAAATGGCAACATTATCACTGTGCTGTGGACATATCTGTAATTTGTGTTTGTTTTACCTCATGAATTAGTTCTGTCTATCACCAGATATAGTCTAGTTTAACAAGTTTATGCAGCAAGAATATCCACATTATTGTGGCAATGAATGAGTTTATTGTTGTCTCACAAAAGAAGAAATCTCCAGGGTTTGGTTGGACCCTGAACGGAGAAAACTTTAATTACAGCTTAACACCTGTGTTAATTTCGCACTGAATTGAAAGATTTAATTTCCTCACTGAATGGAGCATCAGCTATTGTTTGAATACAGTTCTATTGAAATACAGCTGAATATGGTAGGTTTGGCTAATTGTTTTTAGACCTATAATGAGATTAGAAGAGTGAAATGATGAATTATCATCTTAGAAGACTCACTTTGCTTTACGAATAAGGTTTATCATAATTAATTAATATCTTTAGAGAAATAATGAAGATTAATTGGCATGGTTTAAAATATGGTGTTCTAATAATGAAAATCAATACCACTTGAGTGCTATTATATTCATTGGTGGTGATCTAGCTGAATGTTAATATGTAGTTGTATGGACTGCTACTTTAATAGTGTTTTGAAATTTTCTTTTTAAGCTTCGCATCTCTAGTCCTCATATTTCCAAAGATATTTTTTGTTTTCCACAGAACAAATAAAGTTTGAAACAACACAGTTGTGAGTAAATGACACAATATTTATTTGTGGTTGAACTGTTCCTTTAAGGATCAGACAGAGTTTACCATCCTTTTAGGAGGTTTGACCTTTGCTTGACGTTGTCTTCTTTTTCTTGTTTCTGTGCTTTCCTCACCCTTTCATGTCCTTCCATCCCCCCTTACTCTTTCAGCATTTCTTCGTCTCTGGCTCAGTATGTGTTCTGGCACATGAATAAACCTGCCATTAGCTGCAGGTGTGCAGGAGTTCAGGTCTGCTAGCGTTGGCAGGTTCCTATATCTGAACTCACACAGAGGACATGCCGGGCATCTTCAGTTCTGGTAGTCTTCAAATCCTGGTCATAAGAACCAATGAAATTAAACCCAGTGGAATATTGTGTAGAACTAAAATGTCTTATATAAATGTGACCCTGGACCACAAAATCAGTCTTAAGTCGCTGGGGTATATTTGTAGAAATAGCCAAAAATTGATTTTTCTTTTATGCCAAAAATCATTAGGAAATTAAGTAAAGATCATGTTCCATGAAGAGTTTTTGTAAAATTCCTACTATAAATATATCAAAATGTAATTTTTGATTAGTAATATGCATTAAGAACTTAATTTGGACAACTTTAAAGGTGATTTTCTCAGTATTTTGATTTTTTTTTTGCACCCTCAGATTCCAGATTTTCAAATAGATGTATCTCGGCCAAATATAGTCCTATCATAACAAACCATATATCAATTGAAAGCTTATTTATTGAGCTTTCATATGATACATCTCAGTTTTGTAAAATTTAACGTTATGACTGGTTTTGTGGTCCAGGGTCACAAATGTCTTTTTATTACTTACAAATTGTAATCCATTACTGATTCCAAATTACATGACAAAAATCCATTACATTACAAATTTTTTGATTCCTTTTAGATTACTTTTGTCCTAACTCGTTCATCAAATTGCTCACTAACGTGCTGCGTTAACGTGAGACTCTTATCGGGCGATAAAAAAAATATCGCCGTTAATCTATTCTCAAAGTTGGGTTGGGAGCTGGGTCTATACTACGCAAGCTATGATGACTTTCATCTTGATATTTTAGCGCGGATGTATACCTAGCCGAATTGCACTGTGGGGGGGAGGAGGAGTCTTCGAACCTGTGTGTAAGCCTACTGTGAAATTACCACATCAAACGAGACGTGCTAACATGGATGCAGCTATGAAGCCGCCGGGTTTGCTTCAGGGCAGGGGCGTTGCTAGACCCTTTTTACTGGGGCACGTGCGTGAGTTATAATTTACTTTGATAATCCCGAAATAAAGACATTTAACTATATGCAACAACTGAATTGACGCTTCTAAAAGCAACGCAGTTTAACCGAAGACTATGCACGCAGATATCCATGCCCGTGCGCGTCTGTGTATTTAACTGCAACGCGCACGTTGCGCAGCCTTTTACGCAGAAGTACATGCAATGTAGGAATTTTTGGTTACACAAGTTTGTATAGTTAATTGTGTTGTAAATGCAATTGTCAGGCAGTTTGTGATGCATTTTGGAAACAGTAGATGAGCCCCTGGTCTAATGGCTTGAGAAACTCATTCTCAAAGGCTTACTTTTAGTCATTATTTGGGTAGCACACATATTCTGAATGCCTTCGGCAGAATTCAAATTAGCCGTTTTAATCTAGATTAATCTAGATTAATTCCAATATTACAGTGAGATTAATAAATAATCTATGCCCACCACTAATAAAAACATTATATGACATCAAGGTTTTTCCAAACTGGTGTTTGTGAAGGGACTGCAGGGGGTTTATGAGTTTAATGAAAAATGAATAATTAAAGGTTGTATCAGCGATTTCTAGTCTAAAACATAAAGTGTCAATTTCAGCTGACCTTTCTTCACGATCCGCTCGCTGCCTGCCCCATAAATTGTCTGTGAAAAAAACGCGTCTCTCTGGTCAGCCTAGGGTCCGAGATATGCCAAAAAAACAATCGGCACTACCAACCTTTCCACAGATAAACAAACAGTGTTCCAACCAATCAGCGTCAGGGGTTTGGTGTTGTGGACTTTCCTACTGGTGCAGGGATGTGAGGGAGGCGGAGCGAAAGTCCACAACACCAAACCCCTGACGCTGATTGGTTGGAACACTGTTTGTTTATGTGTGGAAAGGTTGGTAGTGCCGATTGTTTTTTGGCATATCTCGGACCCTAGGCTGACCAGAGAGACGCGGTTTTTTCACAGACAATTTATGGGGCAGGCAGCGAGCGGATCGTGATGAAAGGTCAGCTGAAATTGACACTTTATGTTTTAGGCTAGAAATTGCTGATACAACCTTTAACGAAATTATTTAAGAATGTTAAATTAAAATACATCGTTTTAAAATCAATCAAAATAAAAAACGTGTTTATTTATTATTATTATTTTTTTTTTTTTGTATACCTGCATGTCATGTGACCATAACCAACAAATCTTAATTATTAAATTATTTATTTTAAAACCTCAGGGGTACTTCTGGTAAATATGTGACCCTGGACCACAAAACCAGTCATAATTTTTTTTTTTAAATTGAAATTTAGACATTATCCGAAAACTGATGGTTTGTTAGGAAGGACAATATTTGGCAGAGATACAAACTATTTGAAAATCTGCATGAGGGTGCAATACAATCAAAATACTGAGAAAAACCTTTAAAGTTGTTCAAATTAACTTCTTAGCAATGCATATTACTAATCAAAAATTAAGTTTATATATTTAAGGTTGAAAATTTACTAAATATCTTCATGGAACATGATCTTTACTTAATATCCTAATGATTTTTGGCATAAAAGAAAAATCGATAATTTTGACCCATACAATATATTTTTGGCTATTGTTACAAATATACCCGTGCTACTTAAGAGTTTTGTGATCAGTGGTCACATGTATTAGGTGAAAGAGAATCAGGTGACAAAAAAGTTTGTGAATTTGTGCATTTTAATGTGTTTGGAAAAACAAAAACAAGAAATATCTGCCAATGGGGTAAGTAATATAATTTTAATTCAAAAGCTAATTTTTTTTCTTGCCCCATTGGCAGGTATTGTTTGCTTGTTTTAAGCAAAAACTAACAAAAGTTTAATAATTTTTTCAGAAAACAAGACATAATATCTTAAGTCACTTGTAAAGTAAATTCATTCAGTTTTTTTATATTTATACTAGAAAACAAGAATAAAATACTAAGAAAGAAAATCATTTTTTTGCAGTGTAGGCTATTTTAGAAATGAAAATTTAAAAGATGAAAAAGAGCAATAATTTGTTGCTATTGTGTAAATAAGGAATCATGTAATGCATAAAAAAGTAACTGTAGTCTGATTACGAGTATTTTAAAATGTAATTTAATTTTTGGAAATTGATTACGTAATCCAGATTACATGTAATCAGTTACTATCCAGCTCTGGTTGAGTAATAAATGTAGTTCTAGCAATTGGCTTTAAATTTGACTGATGTTTTTAATGTGCAACATGAAACTGACAGAAGAAATGTTTTTAAATTTTGTATTTATTTATTTATTTATTTATTTATTTATTTATTCTTTGCACTTTTTTTTTTACGGTGAATGTAAATTAATTTAGTTAGTGCGTTTAGTGCATATATTACCAGTTATCAACCTTAAAAAGACATTTGCGATCCACAAACTTATCTTGAAAATGGCTTGGGGGGGAAAAACTGAATCTTTTCTTTTGCTTGGTTCTCTCGCTTTCTCCTTCACTGAATAGGTGGGTTATAAATCACAAAAGTGTTCTGAATTAGGATCTTCCTGCATATTTCATGGTGCATCATTTCCGTAAATAAGCTCTCTCTCAATGCTCTTTATCTTCCTAATGGGACTTGAACAGTTTTTTGTACATTGTCACCACAGTGCAAAGATTATCTGTCCGTTTCAGTTCACATCCCGTAGTACAGGATCTAACCATAAAATTATTTTGCATACCTGCTTATACCCATTCGTATTCCACTCCAGTACAATGTAAATGTCCTATATGTCAAGGGGACAGAAAGAATGTGAAATCTTCTGAAAAGTCCTACTGTTAATAACGAAAGAAAGCCGAAATCCCTTCCCTCCCTTCAGCATCTGTGTTCATTTGCACAAGGTTTCATTCCTGTAGCACCCCACTGTCTTTTCCCTCCCACTCTGATAAATCAACGCATTGACAGAGATGCATCTTGGCTTGTCACATGCACATTTTCTAATCATTGAAGTCAGTAAGTGATTTTCTCTCCCCGTTCCTGTGAGATCTGGCCCCGTGGCTCATTTCATTATTCTGATATGTTATTGGCGAGATGTGCTCTCAGAGGTATTACAGGTATGCCATTGTATGAGGATATAAACAATACCTCTGTTGTTCACCAGCCAGGCTTGTGTTCCTTCAGACATTTATGCTTCTGCGTCACTGCCTTGTGCAAACACACGTCATGGTTGTGCTGCGTTTGAAGGATTACAATATAATGTTTTGATATTTGATACATTTCAGGCCTGACTGTGTGCTGCAGGCCTCTAGAATGCCAGTTGCCATGGTTACTGTTGCCCGTGGAAGTTGGATGATTGTTGCAGCGGCAGCTCGCATGACTGTAAATGTTCTCAACACATGCATACATACCTTATCAAATGGATGAGAAGCTTTGGAAGTGTGTCGGCAGTAACTCGACGACTTAAGTGGATGCAAAGTATCAGTGAGACTTTCTATAATATACACTAAAAATCTTACAGTTCAAAAACTTTTGACTGGTAATGTTTTTTAAAACAGTCTCTTCTGCTCAACAACCCTGCATTTATTTGATCCAAAGTACAGAAAAACTGTGAAATATTTTTACTATTTAAAATAAGAGTTTTCTGTTTTAATATATTTTAAAATGTAATTTATTTATGTGATCAAAGCAATTTTTTTGGCATCATTACTCCAGTCTTCAGTGTCACATGATCCTTCAGAAATCATTCTAATATGCTGATTTGCAAAAAAAAAAAAAAAAAAAAAATATATATATATATATATATATATATATATATATTTTGGTTATTATTATTATTATTAGATCAAAATTTCAGCATTTATCTAATATAAAAAGCTATTAAAACATTATACATTATACCATTCAAGGGCTTGGAATCAGTATAATTTATTATTTTTTTGGTAAAGAAATGATAAAAATAAACCTTTTGTTTACTTTTTGTTTAGCAAAGATGCTTTAAATTCATCATAAGTGATGATAAGGACATTCATAATGTTTAAAAAAGATTTCTATTTCAGATAAATGCTGTTCTTCTGAACTTTCTATTCATCAAAGAAACCTGAACAAATTCTACTCAGTTGTTTTTTACATAATAATAATAATTGTTTTTGAGCAGCAAATCAGAATTTAGAATGATTGATTATTGTAGGACCATGTGACTGAGTAATGATGCTAAAAATTCAGCTTTGAAATCACAGGAATGCATTTTACAATATTCAATTATTATTAAATATTCTATAGAAAGCTGTTATTTTAAATAGTAAAAATATTTTACTGCTGTACTTTGGATCAAATAAATTGAGGCTTCATGAGAAGAAGAGACTTCTTTAAAAGACACCTTACTGTTCAAAAACTTTTGACTGGTAGTGTATATACTGTATATTTGAAATCTAAACAATTACATTCTTCCCTAAAATAAAAACTTACTCTGTTACAAAAAAGTATTATTTATAACATTTTTGGGCGACAACCGTGACACTCGCAAGAGGACTGATACAAACGGTGAAACGGTTGTTCCAATATCACCAGAATATCGCACTCCTCTCAGGCAATCAGATTCGAGGACCAGAAATTGTTCACCCAAAAATTTTAGTGAATCGATGTGTTTTTGTGAGAAAAATATCCATATTCAAAACGTAATAATCACTTTAATCTAGCTTGCGCTCTCTGTCGTCCACAGAAACCATTCTGGCCGGGTGACGTAGGATGTATGTGTAGCGCATGCGCCTTTGAGTCTCGTGAAAACCAACATTTGTTTACAAGAGCAAAGTTTCTTTACTTTAGCAAAGGAAAACCAGTCTCCTCTTGGCTTATATCGAAATCCTCTGACGTTTTTCTTTACAAATCTTCATTTTGTACTTCTAATTCGTGAATGTTGTTTTGCTTTGATCGCTACGCTATGCTGACATCCTGCGTCATCTGTCTGGAGCTGCTTCTGTGTACAAAAGTAGGGTGCAAGCTAGATTAAAGTGATTATTATGTTTTAAATATAGAAATTTGCTACAGGAGGCCTTTATTTACCCCCCTAGAGCCGTGTAAGGCACTTTTTTTATTATGGATGCACTTTATTAGACTTTTTTTGACCTGTTGAATACTATTGCCATAAAAAAGCTTGAAAGAGTCAGGACATTTTTTAATACAACTCCGATTGGATTCATCTGAAAGAACAAAGTCATAGACACCTAGGATTTTAATTTTTGGGTGAACTAATCCTTTAACTGTTCTTTATATAACTGACTTAGGACTTAGCTGACCTTGCAAATTTCAGAAATACTTTAGATATCATTTGGACACTAAATATTATTTGAGTTGAAATACTTTATTACCTCAAAAATAATGTAGGCCTATATGTAATAATTTTGTGCCACCACTTGTCAAAGTTGTTTTTTGTACAAATGAAAATGTCATTAAAATCAAATGTCATTTATTAATGTCACTATGAGATTGTGGATTAAAATTGTTAACATAACACATGCTGGATAAAATAATTGACTTTTTAGTGGTAGCCTACATTCAAGTTTTAGTTTAAATGTCACCTGAAAATCTAAAATCCACTACACTATTCAGCATGGCCGATACATGTTTTTATTCTTTGCAAGCAAATTCATTTTTAACATCATATGTGACCCTGTACCACAAAACCAGTCATAAGGTTAAGGTTAAATAAGCTTTCTATTGATGTATAGTTTGTTAGGATAGGACAATATTTGACTGAGATACATCTATTTGAAATCAGAAATCTGAGGATGCAAAAAAATCAAAAAGACCTTTAAAGTTGAAAAAAAATAGAAAATCACCTTTAAAGTTGTCCAAATTAGGTTCTTAACAATGCATATTACAAATCAAAAATTACATTTTGATATGTTTACAGTAGGAATTTTACAAAAAATCTTCATGGAACATGAACTTTACTTAATTTCTTAATGATTTTTGGCATAAAAGAAAAATCCAAAATTTTGACCCATGCAATGTATTTTTGGCTATTGCTACAAATATGCCCCAGCGACTTAAGACTGGTTTTGTGGTCCAGGGTCACATATATATTTTGTTAACCCTTTGTGGTTTTGTTCATGGTTAGCATCTGGCTTATATGACTAGCTTCTGCTATGCAACAGATGAATATGGACTGTATCATAACGTGATTGAGACAACCTGTTATGTCAACAACAAAACATACATGTGTTTTATCTTGATGAAAAGCCTGCTACCTATAATTAATCTTATTTTATGAGATTCATTTAGCATCATTTTTTTCACCCTGTTGTCAATAAGAGTAGACGACTTTACCTGTTTAACCACTTTACATGTTTAAAGGTAGTGTCCTAAAAGAATTCTGTTGTTAGAAATCTTCTCAAGGAATATACAGTAGAGTGGTGTGTATGCAAGGAAGTGGTAAATGGCTTTGCTCCTGTGTATGTGTGTGCCTAAATTGCGTTTTTATGATCTGGAGAGTACATTTTTAAAACTACACAGAGCTCTGAGCTCGAAGCTTTGAGCGGGGAGTCAGTAGGGAAAGAGGGATTTGCGCTGGGTGGTGAAGACGGGCGAGAGTGAGAGAGGGAAAGCTGGAGCCTGCAACAGACACTAAGCTGACAGGCGGTATGAGGAGGTGAGGGGGGGTCACGTCTAAACACACGCTGTGAGCAGCAGAGAGACCCACATCATCCTAACCATCCTAAACCCCTCCGTCACAGAGAGAGAGTTTGAGCAACTGTGTGTTTGAGAAATGAAAGCTGAGACTTTGGATCAGCCTGATCCAATAATGATTGCATTTCAACACCGGGGATTTTTTCAATGAAAAATGTTTTATTTGTTCTCTTCCACCCTAGCTGTCGCTTGGCCCAGGATGCATAATATACGTGGCATTCTGAGCGTTATACAATATATGCAGGATAGCAGCAGCTTTTTTATTCATTATAAAAAACTCTTTATTCCTCTCAGCTCAGTGGTCTGTAATGTTGTGGTCTGCCCCCCCATAAATCTGCGCTGCTTTTATTCCCATCCAGCCCTCTCTCCGGGGCAAGATTTGGCCCCGGGGGGATGAGCTGACAAACCTAGAAAAAGGTGATATTACATAAATGATTTGAAACAACTGCACTGGGGGCAGATGTGCCATCACATCTCTGGCCCTGCTGTGTGTATCTGTGCAGAAATGGTTTGAGATAAATATGCTCTAATCAAATTAATTATGTGATACACTGTGCACTTCCATATTTGGATAATGAGGGCAGTAGTTATTTAAAGGCCCAGACGTATACAATAAAAAAGAGGGGAAAAGAAAAGTGATGGAGAAAGGGATGCAAACAACGTGCTCTAACCAAAGCCTTGGGCATTTTGTCATTCTAACAGTTGTATAAAATATTAACGTGTCACCGAGAATGGGGGTGGTATTTGCCATTGCACATGTAATAACAAGGTCCAGTGCTTTATTTCAGCTAAAAATAAAAATACTGTCATTTACTCACTGTCATGTTGATCCAAACCCTGTATGTGTGTCCATACAGTGGAGTGGACATCTACAGTCACCAAAATTTTCAAAAATATCTTCTTTTGTGTTCTGCAGAAGAAAGTCATGCACGTTTTAAATGACATAAGAGTGAGTAAATGGTTATAGAATTTTCATTTATGGGTGAACTATCCTTTTAAGAAAGCTGGAAGGAATATTCTGGGTTTAAGTTAATTTAACAACATTTGTGACATTGATTTTTTTTTCCCCCTTTTGCTACAGGTTACAGTGGGGCACCAGTGGATTTAGTCATTTAGTGTAATGCATTTATTAAGCAATTCTCTAAAATTTCCAAACTCATTATATACAGTAGTCAACATTTGAAGTGGATCAAAAAAGTTAATCAAAGTTGTCATAAGACAAGAACGGGTATTGTTTTTGATCCACCGAAAGGTTTTGATCCACTTCAGATGATGACTAGTGTAGGTTTGATATTAAGGTTTTATCATGATAGACACAGATTTAACTGCTGTGACACACAAAATGAAATGTAACCACTTCTCATAAAGAAACAAGAATATGGTGTTCTTTTTAATGAAATATCAATGGTTATATAGGCTCATTATGCATTCTTTATAACAACTTGTTTACCACATTACTCATTCTTTAAAGCAGGAATATTAATTTATTTATATAAGTAATTTAGATTTTTATTAGGCTTACTCAAGTGATTTAGTCATGAACAGTGAGTGATTTTTATTTCTTATTTTTTTGTCTTTCTTTTGTTGCTTGATTAATATCAATGCCACAGAGAATAGCAACTAAATTAGGCTGCGGTCCCTTTAAAACCAATAAACAATATTCTCCCAACTGTTTACGTTCATCCAAGACATAACCGAGTATGCTTTTGTGAATGCTTGTCCAAACAGACAATTCAACATAATTTTGTGTGTATTTCTTCCTTCATGTGACGAGAAAAGGTACTCATGCGCTGTTTGAGATGCGCTGCTTTGGTGTGTACGCAAAAAAAAAAGACCGAACTGAGATCTCTTTTGCATTGTCAAATTTATCTATATGTCTGCTCTTCTCCCTGATATTGACATTTTTTTAATGTTTTATGAGATGTGCAGCAAATATGCTAACCTATTTCCCGCCGGATAGATCAATAGGCTTTGACACAGTTCAAATGTCCGCATCTAACCTCCTAACCACGCAACAGATTCTTTCTAAATGAATCTCTTTACAAATCATCCATCTCTAACATTTTAGCACGTTTTTGTTCATTAACGAAAATATCCACAGATTTTGTTCATAGTTTTTGTCATTCAAAACAAGTTTTATTTAGTCATCATCTCGGTTTCATCTGAAAAAAAAAGTTGTTGACAAAAATTATTTGTCAATGAAATTAACACTGTGGGGCACTTGCAGTCAACTATTTTTGGAAGCCTGTACAGGGCCATGCACAGACATTTTGAGGGGCAGTGGGCCAAATCAAAAAAGGGGCACTAAGCGGTAGGTAGTTGTTACCAATTATCTGGCTGTTACACATATACAATTAAAAGAGAAGACAGAACACTCTGTGATAATTTACTTTAATGTAGATGTTTTGATAAATGTGGGCTTGTCACTCTATGAGCCTGCTTCTGCCTCATCTTCAATGGAAGTAAGGGAGAGTGTGGTAAGTTGAGCCAAATATTAACCTGAATTGATAAGCTGACTAGCAAAATGCCAGCTATAGGCCAAAGTGAGCCAAATGCTGTGGGGTAAATTGAGTCAGTATTTTAACCTACCCCACCTATAAGACACTGTTGTTTTTTACCTTTTTTGTCAAGGGTGTTTGATCTACTTTGCGTGTTCATTTTGCAAACACTGGGATGGTACTTCTGCAGCGATGTAGGATGAGTATGAAATTATTTTCAAGTTGAGTGAGAAAATAAGATGGGAGAAGAAAAATGGGGGAAAAAACAGTCCAGGCAACGCAAGACAAGATAAGCGTTTGAGGTTAAAAAGTATAGAAATTATAATTTTATAAAAAAAAATAACAGATCGTTTTGCTAGATAAGACCCTTCTTCCTTGGCTGGGATCGTTTACAACTGCATTTGGGATAGTTTGAAGCCGCATTTAAACTACATTTTGAAGTTCTGTTCAACTCAGGGCACCATATAAGTCCACTATATGGAGAAAAATTCTGAAATGTTTTCCTCAAAAATAATTACTTTGTTACAACTGAAGAAAGAAAGACATGAACATCTTGGATGACAAGCGGTGAACCGTGAACGGTTACGGTTTGGCGCTGTTGACTTCCATTGCTGCAATCCATATTTTTGCTTTTTTATAGAAAGAGAGAGACAAGTGCAAATTATTTTTGTGGTAATCAACATAATGCTGTACTGAACCCGAAGTAATCCTTTCAGGTAAGGACAGTATTATTGTGTGGATAGTTAGAGAACAGCTTGCTCTGGGCTTTCCTTCAATTTGCTCAGCCAGCAGCTTGCTTTGAAAACCAGCTTGAACAAAACTCATTACCTCATCTGGAATCATGTCAGCTTTGCCTTTATACTTCTTTTTGACAACTTTTTCTTTAAAGGCACTGCACCTTACGCAGAAGCAAAGTAATTGAATAGATTCTTTACTCGAAAGAAAACCAAATAGTACAGCATGACAGATTGAATCTAATACATTTATGTATTAATAATCATTCGTTCTTTCATACAGTTTGTTACTTTTTGTTTGTTGTTATTCATTTCTTTTCTCTAGCCTACTTGAATTGAAGTGGCTGAGTAAATTTTCTTCCTTGGGGTGTGACAGCATGCTGTTAGCAGCAGCATTTTCATCTCTGAACAGCTTAGCTGTGCTCATTTTCTAAACATAATGGCTGGATTTGTAACTAAACAGCATCTTTCAAGACTTAAATTGTTCTCTCTTGTAATGGACCAGAACCTCTCTGCTGGCGAGGAAGGAGTAATCAGCTCTCTATTCTGCACAAAAAAAAAAAAAAAAAAACATCTCAAGAAGTTCTGCAATTACCGTTATCATTCAAGTAAGTTTAACACAACAGATATGAGAACCCGCTTGACTATTGCCCATCTGGTAATTTCCTTTCAAGCACTCCTGAACTAGACATGCCCAAACAAGAACTGACAGTTGAGGTCATAAGCAATTACAAAAGACTCTAATTGCATATTTAGCCACTCCATTTAGTCGCCCGCAGGTATCTGCTGACCTGCAGGTCAAGTCTGGATTAATTACACTGCATATCGCCATTGATCAAGCCTTCCTGCAAGCTCCGTTTGACCAAGCTGCAGACAATAAGACCATAACTTTGTGATTACTCCAGTGCATTCGACACAATAGCTCATCTGAGTCACTGAATACATAATAAGCCATCATACAGAGAAACAAGTGACAAAAATAAGCTTTTGCCTTCTGAGATTAATATTGATTTTTAAGAAAAAATGCAGTGGCTTCAGTATAAAAGTTACTGCGATCGTCTCGGAGACCCTAAGAAAGTGTGCATTGTGATGTTGTTCTTTTTTACCCTTTAAATGTCAAGGAAAAACACAAAAAAAAATTGAATGCAGCTTTCAATTCACATACCCATTAGGCTGCTCAATGAAGTGAGACCTCCTATTTGTTTTTCAATGTTTAGGCCTTCGTGTCACATGTTCCATTTGATTTGAGACCAAAACCTGCTGTGGCCGAAGGCTGCACAGGTAATAACAGAGGAAAAGAACTTAGTTTGGGACTATATGATGTGTACGTGAGAAACTAACAGGGGTCCGATCCTAGTAATAGTCGCCGTTTCGTTTCCCCAAAGACAGTCCTCTTGGAGTGGCTTGAAATTAATTGTTTCGCTCAAGGAAACAATGGTTTATTGCTCCTTATGGCCCTTTTTGTTGGAAATCTCTTGCTGGTCAAACTGCATAGCGACACTGGACATAAAGTAATCATATAAGATGAAAATAAATGTTTCCTGAGCAGCAAATCAGCAAATTAGAGTGATTTCTAAAGGATGTGACACTGAAGACTGGAGTGATAATGCTGAAAATCACAATGTTGCTATGAAACACTGCAGTAATCTTAATATTTATTGATATGAATAAACCCAATAGGTGAGCACAAGACACTTTTTTTTGCAAAAGCATTAAAAGATCTTACAGACTCCCAAATTTTGAATGCAAGATGGAAAAGATGGAAATGCTTTTTCATTGTGATGAGCTGTATATTTACTGGCGCCAAGTTTAAGGAGGCACTCGACTTAGGTAAGAGCTCAGGGTGCCA
This sequence comes from Garra rufa, assembly GCF_049309525.1. NCBI lineage: Eukaryota > Metazoa > Chordata > Actinopteri > Cypriniformes > Cyprinidae > Garra > Garra rufa. The sequence goes on from NC_133376.1 coordinate 31,198,604, forward strand.
GTGGGAGACATTCGCTGCATCTGAGCGGAAACACTCGGCCTAACTCTCAGATTGGCACTGAGAGCAATGATCACGACAGCTTTATTAATCACATCAATCATCCTCTGCACCATGGCGACCGCTGGGAACCCTAATCGCCTTTCACAGTGCCACCCATTTCTCTCCTTCAGCTGTCTCACTCCTCCACATTACAGTAGCTGTAAGCGCTGTGACCGAGTATGTGCTCCGTTCCATGTGGGTAGGGATGGCCAATTGTGCCCAAATAAGATTTTTGGCCTTGGACCATGTTAAATATCAAGTTGTTGTGTGCAGTTCTAAGTTCTGCATGCACTGAAAGAATCACCAGGGGCACTGAGTTCAGCTTTCCAGCTTTATTTTTTTTTTGTCTCGTCATTGTTATTTATTCTACTTAAAGGAGTAGTTCACTTTCAGAACAAAAATGTACAGATGTACAGATAATGTACTCACCTCCTTGTCATCCAAGATGTTTATGTCTTTCTTTCTTCAGTCATAAGGAAATTATGTTTTCTGAGTAAAAGATTTCAGGATTTCTGTCCATATAATGGACTTCTATGGTGCCCCCGAGTTTGAACTTCCAAAATGCAGCTTCAAAGGGCTCTAAACAATCACAGCCGAGGAAAAAAGTGTCTTATCTAGCAAAACGATGGGTTATTTTCTAAAAATAATAACAATTCATATCTTTTTTTAACCTCAAATGCTCGTCTTGTCTAGCTCAGCAAGACGAGTGTTTAAGATTAAAAAGTATATAAGTTGTAAATGTTTTTTGAAAATAACCAATTGTTACACTAGATAAGACCCTTCTTTCTCGGCTGGGATCATTTAGAGCCCTTTAAAGCTGCATTTAAACTGCATTTTGGAAGTTCAAACTCGGGGGCACCATAGAAGTCCATTATATGGAGCAAAATCCTAAAATGTTTTCCTCAAAAAACACCATTTCTTTATGACTGAAAAAAGAAAGACATGAACATTTTGGATGACAAGGGGGTGAGTACATTATCTGAAATTTTTGTTCTTAAAAGTGAACTACTCCTTTAATACAGATTGTGGTATTTTCACTATGATTTGTCAAATCAAAATGTACATATTTTGACATTTTGATGTTTTGAACCTAACAACATTTCCAAAGTGTTTTATTTTGATTGATTAAACTGCAACCAATGTGCAGTGTTGTGAAAAAATACATTTCGCCCTTGCTGTGTTTTCTCTGTCAGTCCCATCCAGAAGAATTCCTCAGTACGCTTGACAACTGGAAACCAAGATGTTTTGATCCGCCCTGTTAAAGTCGTGGTGCAGCATATCATTAGCCTGATGTTTCTGGGAAATAAAGCTTATTAATTAAACATTACAGAACAGGGATTTCTTGGGGAACTTTTTTCCTTTCAAAAAAGTTTGGTAGCATATGTACATTGATAAATGAATATATTTTTTAAAAATGCATGAATCAAAGAATTTCTTTTGTCTTTATTAGATGGGATAGAGAGACAGTCAGCAGTGGGACAGTAGACAAGCAAAACTCGTATAAATATGTAATGTTTAGTCTAATAATGTTTCCTATTGAATTATTTTGATAAGTTAATAAACTTGATCTTATTCTTGGATGCAATTTAGAAGTTACTCAACCCCTTAAAGGGGATATTGGATGCAAAATTGACTTTTACATGGAATTTGCATATAATTGTGTTTTAGCAGCGTGTAGTCACAACCACCCTACAATAATACAAAATAAATTCACTCCTTTTTTTAATCCCCAAAAAACCTAAACAGTCTTGGTTATCAAGCTCATTTATGATGTCATACTGCTCAGGTCCCACCCATGACTGCTGACAGACTGTCCCAAATTATAGGGGTGCTTTGATCACCGATTGCCGATCACAGGAAGCAGTGTCTTCACCGATACCGATCATTTTAAAGCCTTCTTTTTATCATGTAGAATTATTTATAGTGAAACTCCAATCAGGATTTTTAGGCATTTAATCTTTTTTTAATTTGAGGGGTGGAGCGAAGCATTTAGACATTTTTCAAGAATATATAATTATATTAACTGTTTGGTCATGCCTTTCTCTCGCTCTTTTTTTTTTTAGAATTGTGCAATTATTACACAATAACCCACACAGCACAAAATGGTTGTTGTTTTACATAACCATTAAGGAATTTTAACCAAAGTAATTGCAGACATTTCAGGAAGACCAACTTGTGCCCAAATGGGCAAATATAGACCTCAATATACAGTCAAACCAAAAATCATTCAGGTACCAGATATATTTTGTCATATTTTTGAAATTCTTTGTACGGTGGACTACTACTAAAATTGATAAAAAATTTGGGACCAAAAATTTGATTTGACACTTTGACCTGACCATGTTTTGTTACAAACCTTTCTATAAAAGTTATCTGACATTATCAAGATTAATTAGTTTTGACACAGTTTAACTCTTGTCAAATTTGATTATAATTTTCTAAACTATAGTGAATAAACTGTGATAATGTGAAAAATGTTGAAGGTGTCTGAATACATTTTGGTTTGACTGTACTTCAAGTGAAATTGAAGAACTGATGGACACTCTCAAACATAGCTGTGCTCTTGTGCACCACCGTCTTTTGTGTAGAAATCTTTTCAGATTAACATTAATTTCCTCCTTTAGTCTGTCAAGGTCAGACACCAGTAAAAATATGAATACATTGGAGAGCTGCTTTATCAAACTGAAGTTGTAATTATAATAGAAATACTGTCTGCATGAGGATGTTTGGTTCAATTTTGGTAGAGTTTCCCTTCAACAGATAATTGTTTCATTTTTGAAATTGAGATAATCTGAAAGCTGAATAAATAAGCTTTTAATTGATAAATGGACAAACTGAGGTACAACTTTTTAAAAATCTGGAATCTGAGGGTGCAAAAAAATCTAAATATTGAGAAAATCACCTTTGAAGTTGTCCAACTGAAGTTCTTAGCAAAGCACTTACTAATAAAAAAAGTTACGTTTTATATATTTACAGTAGAAAATTTCCTAAATATCTTAATGGAACATGATCTTTACATAATATCCCAACAATTTTTGGCATACAATTTTTTTTGACCCATACATTGTATTTTTGGCTATTGCTACAAAAATACCTGTGCTACTTAAGACTGGTTTTGTGGTCCATGGTCACATATTCGTCTAAACTCTGCATCCAGCAGAATAGTTACCGTTGGAATGTTCACAAACAGTATACCTTTACTCAGCTGTTTCTAGTGAAGAATGAGAAACTTTTCAGAGTGTATATCACGACCTTCAGCTGTAATCTCTCAGTCGACAGAACTTTTAAAAAAGCTCTAAAATTGCATAAAAAAAATCAGCTATAAAGTATGCTGTGGCGGATTGATTGCTTTGTCCTGCAGGAACAGCTGAAGTATTGTATAGTGAGTAGAAATGAGGCTCTGAATCACAGAAGAGATCTATATGTTTGGCTGAACAGTAATTACCTCTCAACATTATGGACTATTATGATAACGCATCTCAAAGTGGATGACAAATCAACTTGGGACTTTTTACCCCAACATTTCAGTGTGCTTATAATAAAGGAAAAGCACTAAGATGACTACAAATGCTTTAATTTCCCAGAAGCCCTGCAGATTGGTCAAGTCCTTATCTTGCCTTCGCCTTTGTGTGTGTGTGTTTAGCGGGACGGCACGGGGTGCATTGGAAACATCTGCCTGTCTCAGGGGATGGACAGAGAAAGCTGTCGCATGCATCCAAAGGAACTTTGTTTATTTGTCAGATGGTTTAGGGTGAAATGGAGTATAATTGTGGGGAAAGAGATAGCTAGGGAGTTATGAATGAAACATTTATTCGATTTGTGTCGGAAAAAGCTAAACTTCCTTTTACGTTTCCAGAGGGTTTTATTCAAGCATAGCTTGCCTCAGGCAAACAGCCTTAGTTTCCCAATAACAGCGCCTTGCATCAGCCCTGTGGGTCTGCAACAACATCTGGCTAATCTCAGCCCCATAAACGCATGGATCCAACAAACACGTGCAAATCGAAGCTGGGCTTGCGATTTATTGATTGATAGGATGATGTGGTATAAACTGCCTCATCTGGTTGTCTGGATCACAGCATATGTAAAGTCTAGACAGCCAGTGCACAGAAGCATAAACGTCTGTGTGGTGATTTAAAACCAGCTGTGGGGAGAGTCCACAGATGTGAGGCTCTTTTTCCCCTTTTCCCTTAAATTGTTATTTGGCCGTATGTCCATTCTCTGTCCGAGCACGCTTCCTTTTCTGGAAGCAGTCCATCTGTGATCATGAACTGTCACTCTGACTCCCATCTAAATAAGCACAGTGTCATTTCAGGAACTTTGTGGCTCCGGTCATCCTCTTCTCTCACATCTATCACTGTCCTTGAATACATATCCTTGAAGTTTTCAGTTTGCTGAAGGGTTTTACTTCACAAGCTTAATATGTCGTCGGACTCCTATAACACATCCTGTTCACTGTGGGATAGTAATAGTTATCATGTCCGCAGCCAAACTGAGGTCCACCCAGAGAGAAGAAGAGACGAGACGCGCCATTATGACAGCATTGTATGGAGCGGGGATGTCATGTACTCTTCAGGCTGTTTTTTAATGGGGTGCTCTCTCCTCATTTGTTGGGGATAGGAAGGATTCTAATAACGGCCTTATCTCTTTGTGGCGGCAATTTGTCTTCGTCCCTTTCCCTGCGGGCTCTTGGCCGCTATCTGGCGACAAGCTTTGTCCAATTTGACACAGCCAACTGACAGTGGCTAATGAAGGTTAGGGGGCCAGTCTCTCCTTCTCCTCTAGCTAATTCACACAAGACCACAGTTTTCTACCAGTCCCTCTTTTTAATGGAGGAGCGAACTCTTTCTCTCATTCTTATTTCCCCTTTAATTCCGCCAGCGAGCTACTTAAATTTAGCATCTAAGCTGAAAGTAATTGGAGCTGACACGCCTTTCCGTGTATTGAGTGGCTTCACTTAAGTCTCTCGTTTTATTTACTTAAAACAAAGCATTCAGAATGTTTAAAAAGTGCTGTCTTTAGCTTAATTGCTTAAAGAAACATCTCAGACGACCAGAGGTGGACAGTATTGGAGTATTTCTACTTTACTTACAATAAGTAAATGTAAAAAATATCTGTATTTTATCAGTGTGTTTTTCTTTGGAAAACTTTTACTTCCCTACTTTTACTTTGCATAATTGACGACGGGCCATTGAATTAGTAGAAAATCAAGCATTATTTTCGTAGAATTCAACAAACCGAAGTCAATTATTCCACTTATACTACAGTTACCACACCTCAAGACATCGATCAGATGATGTATTTCAAGACATTCCGCCCGTTTTTTTTTTCTTAAAGCGCTATTGTGAGTAGGATTAATTTCTTACGCAGCTCATCCAACAGCTTCATTGCTAGTTCCAAAAAGTAATTTTACACCTAGTAACGACATTTAAGCCGTTAATAGCAAACTAATGCAGTTAATTATGACCGACAGACAGACAGAAAGAGAGAGGGATTAAGTGCATGAATTACTTCTCTCAAGTCTCTCAAAGGTGACTGGCAGCATTGTCTCTACTAATAGTTAAACTTTAAGTTCATTTTCTTCAAGACCACGCCGTTGTTACCTAGCTTGTGGGAACTGTCATGTAGTTTTTAAGTTGTTAATCATCAGAGCAGCGCTAACAACATTAGCGCGTATGCTAACGTGTGTGCAAACTGTATGTGTGTGTGCGTCTGTAAGGGAGAGAGAGTGGGAGAAACAGATTTTGTCTTTTTCGGTACATAATAAAACGCAATTTTGTGGCAAAAACATGGAAATGTTTGCTGTTTTGGTCTGTATAAGGACCTTTGAAATAACTTTTATTGTGTGGCGAAGTGATATAGACAATGTGGTCATGTGCTGCCTGGAACTACGTTTGCCTTGCGTTTCCCTGAAAATAATGAAGTTTTGTTTGTTTGTTTGTTTGTTGTTTTTACCTTTAATAATTAGGAACATTAAAAATGTAGTGCTTTTTTGTATTCAAGTAAATTTTTGAATTACTTTTAGTTGAGTAAAAGTAAGAAAGTAATAGATTTCTACTGTAATGAAGTGTTACAGTAATATTTAATATGAAACGTAATGCAGTAAAAAGTACATTATTATGCTTTGGAATATGACATATAAATACAACAGCACCATGAAAAAGGCACTATAAAAGTGTCTTAAGAAGAGCTCATGTGACACATAGTGTAAAACCATGCATATGAAATGTAAGTTATTCAATTTTAAGACAATGTCTAGTTCAAAAAGATTCTTTAAAACACACACACACACACACACACACACACACACACACACACACACCCACCCACCCACCAAAAAAATCATGATTAAAATGAAATGATAATAATAATAATAATAATAATAACGTTTGAGTTTTTTGTGAACGTTTATTTTAAAATATTAGCACAAATGTTGGTAATCAATTCAGGAATAAAATCTATTTTAAAATATATTAGGATGGAAAACTGTAATTTTAAATTGTAATAATAACAATATTTACAAATATTGTTTGCAAACAAATATTTAACAATATTACTGTTTTTACTTTATTGCTTTAATCAAATAAATGCAGTCTTTGTCAGTTAGTTAAGGAAGTTAGGGATTTTTTTTTCTTTAACTACAGTTTTTATTTTTCCACCCATGTCACAGCCTCCACAATGATTAAGCGCAATAACATTCAAGTGCTATGACAAATCTCATTTAACCTAACGCAGTACACATATCAAAGAAAATAGATCGAATAAAAAAGCAAGCTAGTGTTAGAGGCCTAAAAATAGATAGATAGATAGAATATTAGATTTCTGAAGGATCATGTGACACTGAAGCCTGGGTCAAAGAGGTTGAAAATTTAGCTTTGATTACAGGAATAAATTACATTTGAAAAAAATATTCAAATAGAAAACAGTTATTTTAAAAAATAAAGTTTATCAAAATTTTGACTGGTAGTGTATAAATAAAAATACACGTCAATATTCATGAAAGCCATAGCAATGGAAAAGTTGCTAAATCATATGTAGTCATAGTCAATCGTTAAGTGCCTCCCTTATGGTCCTAACCTTTATAGCCAGACTTCTGGCATTTTCCTCATTCCACTTGAGAGCTAGAGGTCAAACCATTAGCTTTTTGGTTACAGTGATGTATTTTCGTTCGTAATGTTTCTGTTGCCCCTTTGTAGGGAAATAGTGGTGGTTAGAGACGGGTGGCTCAGTGAGCAGGAACATTAGAGAGACTCGTTCACAATCCTCAAGGGCCACTTCTTCTTGCTTTGAGCAAAACACTTAACCTCAGGCTATGAACCTTCACTTTACCAGTGTATCACAAGGTTGAGATGTGAGCAGTGTATGCTTACTGTAAATAAACACAGGCAATAATTTGATCTAATCTGAATAGGCTGTGGATTTTTTTAAACTATGCACTATTGTTTCTCTGTCTGCCATGACTCGCTCTTTTAAAATGTAGTAGCCCATCAAAACATACGCGCTCTATTTCCATATATTCATAACTGATGAAGTTTATTTTAGATTTGCTGCAAGGGAGTTATTCAGATTGCTTTGCCATCTCATTAAAGGCTCTCCTTCACAGCGCGTTTATAACCACTTTTGCTGGGCTAATGTGATCTGATTGCTAATAATTAATTCTTCACGGTGAAGATGTAGCATAGCCTTCCAGTTCCATTAATTGTTGTAATACAGATGAAAATGCTGATTAACAATGCTAATTAGGCTTTGTCGCGGTAATGACACGTCAAGAGCGCCGCAGAACAGGCTGTTATGTCTACAGGATGTTTTCCATTTAGATTTAGCGTTTCGGTCAGAATTGGATTTCCTATTAACATTTGTTTGACCTTTTCCATCCCTGGCGGATGACGGAGCTTTTTGACAGGAGAAGAAGCCAGAAGGTCTGCGGGGTATGACTGCAGATGTATCTCCAAGTATCATTTAAAAAAAAAAAAAATTTTTTTAGACGAGAACAAAGTGAGCCGAGCTCTTTGGGGAAAACTCAATGGCTTTGCTGCCCCTGAGATTTGATTACTTTTTCAAAGCAGTTTCCATTTCCCAAGAGGTCCTCCCGGGAAAGAATAAAAAAAATAAAAAAAATACAGAACCTTTTTGAAATGCCGCAAAGCTGTTTAATTCCAGAATCCAGTGATTTAAGGCCATTTTTTTTAAGCTTCACACTTAAATCGTAGAATGACATATGCATGGATCAATATATATATGCATCAATGTGATGCACCGAAATGATGTTTATTACTTCGCCGAAGAAAGAGTGAATTTTAGTCCTTTCATAAACACTCTCCTGTGTGAGACATCAAAGACTGACAGAATATGAACCCTCCGCTGTGGAAAGAGAAAAAATATATTAGCTAAACAAATCAATAGTGCATTAAGCCCCCAAGGAAGCTCCCTGAGGAAGAGCGATGCTGAGACCGAGCCAACCTGAAGCACTGGCCAGCACCAGCCTCCCCTCGCCCTCTCAATCAGATGAAGTCTGGAGGTGATCCATTACAGCACTGATGGGAAACGTTATTACCACAGAGACGAGGAAGATAGGCTGCACTCAGCTGCTGTATGAGGCTCCACACTGACAGGCTTCTGTGCTCGCATACAGGGCGAACGGATTTCAAATCCACTGAGCCCAGATACTACACACCACTGTTTGTCAGCAATATCGTACATGTGATGTTGTCCACAGGATGTGTACTTCTAGAAATGGCTCAAACATAAATTACATTCCTGTCATTATTTACTCTGTCAAGTTTCAAACCTGTTATATTTTCCGTGTAACACACAATCTCTGGTGAATTTTGTTGTGTGCTTTGAGATGGCTTTTTTTTCCGATTTGGAGCACATATACAGGTACCTCTTCAATTAGAAGTTTGACTAATGGGATTTTGCATTTCACTGAGCACACAACAAGCTCTTGTAGGCTCACTGTAAATGAACAATAGCAAGCCTGAGTCATTTTTTAGGAAATGTCTTACAAACATGTCTTTTGATGTTAACATACTTTCTACTCTTAAAGGCATAGTTCATCTCGAACTGAAACTTTGTTATTAATTACTCACCCTCATGTCGTTTTAAACATGTAAGATGTTTGTTTATCCTCAGAACACAAATTAAGATATTTTTGATGAAATCCAGGAACTTTCTGACCCTGCATAGCAACACAACTAAAACTAAACATGCGTCAAAGACATGGAGGAGAATATGTTATTTTTGTTTTCTTTTTGCACAAAAAGTATTCTCGTAGCTTTAGAAAATTACAGTTGAACCACTAAAGTTACATGGAATATTTTAACAATGTCCTTACTACCTTTTTGGGAGTTGCGTTGCTGTCTATGCAGGGTCAGAAAGCTCATAGATTTCATCAACAATATTTTAATTTGTTTTCCGAAGATGAGCGAAGGTCATATGAGTGACGTGAAGGGTGAGTAATTAATGACAAAATTTAGATTTTTGGGTGAAGTATCTATTTAAGAGAAGAATAAATAAGTTTGTAAAACATTTCCTAAAAATGTATATAGCTTCTCAGGTTATATACAGAAACAAATATATTTTGATAGATTTATAGTTTGATTCCTGTGAAAAGTGTTCTTTCTTTGTGAATTTCTTTTTGAATTTCTATCTAAAGTTCTTTTTGAATTTCTTTCTGAATTTCTTTCTTTCTGAATTTCTTACTTTCTGAATTTCTTTCCAAATATGTGACCCTGAACCCTAAAACCGGTCATAAGAAGCACAGGTACTGTATATTTGTAGCAGTAGCCAAAAATACATTGTATGGGTCAAAATTATTAGGATAATAAAAACATTAGGATATTAAGAAAGGATAACAAAAAACATTATGATATTACGAAACGCTCATGTTCCATGAAGATATTTCCTACCGTAAATATATCAAAACGTAATTTTTTATTATTAATATGCATTGCTAACAACTTAATTTGGACAAATTTAAAGGCAAGTTTTTGCCGCTAGAGGTTGCATATTCAAAACAAACAAATAATCAAAGGCATAGTTTGATGACGCCGTGATAGAGTGTTGAATCATGGGAGTTGTCTTCATCCCCACAGCCAATGCAATCCATCGGGACTAGGGCAGAAATCATGTTCAAGGATGAGTTAATGTATTAAAGACTTATTAAGGTCACTGTAGTATGAAGCATGGTGGGGCTGAAAGTTGTGAGAGGGAAATGAGGATGCTGGAGTGATTGCTAATGAAGGACGAGCGCGATACATAGCTCGAACGGAGCGGAGCTTTTATTATGTCACAGTTGACCGCTTCCGCTCCTTCCAATCATGCGTATGTGAGGTAAAACAGCTCTGTTTTATCATACTAGATGCATTTAAGTGTGTTGAAACTTCTGTTATAATGCTACTCTGTGCGTTTGTCACCTGTCTAATAAAATGCATAACATATATTAAAGTGTCTTTGGGCTTTCCACGTTTTCTGCAAAATAAAACCGTAAAATTGATGGTATATATACAGTTGCAATCGAAATTATTCAACCCCCTTGACCTGCAAGACATTTTGCTGCAGAGAACAACATTTTGTGAAAACAATTCAACAAAGGCATCAGTACACTAGTAGAGAAAGTGTATTCATACACATTTGAGTAATTTTAAGAATGTAAGTTGATGACTAATGAAAGAAAATTAAGTTGGCTCTAAATGTTCATGTTCAAAATTATTCAACCCCCAAAAGTAAAACCTGGTGCAGAATCTTTTATTCTTTAAAACTAGCAATAAACACTGCTTGAAAGTATTTAGACGCTTCTGTCACCTCTCTTCTGCAATATTGGCCCATTCCTCGCCTGAAAAAGCTTTTAGACCACTGATAATCTTTAGTTTCACATTGTTACTGCTTTCTTCAAATTCAACTAAATATTTTCAATGAGAATTAAATCTGGAGACTGAACAGGCCACTCAAGAACATTCTATGACTGATCCCTGAACCAAGCATAAGTAGATTTGGATGTGTACTTTGAGATGACTGTCCTGCAAGAAAGTCCACTGATCATCAGGTTCAGTTTTTGCACCAAAGGCATCACAATGTTTGCCAAAATGGCTTGGTACTTCAAAGAATCCAGGATGTCCTTCATACAGTCATGTTTTCCATTTCCTGCTAAAGTAAAACAACCCATAACGGGACTGATCCACCTCAATGTTTGACGATGGAGATGGTGTTCTTCTGCTTACAAGTTTTGCCTTTTTTTGCACCAGACATACCGCTGATCAATGGGTCAAAAAAGTTCCAGTTTGGTCAGATCACTCTATAAAACATTCTTGCAGAACTCCACAGGTCTATCCAAATGAATTTTAGGATGTTCAAGTCAGTCTTTTTGTTCTTCTTGGTCAATAGTGGTATTCGGCAAGATGCCTCAACATGAAGGCCATACTTGACTAGTGTTCATCTTATGCTCTGCATTGAAATGTTTTTCCTCCTTTCGTTGGGTCATCTTGCAAGTATTTGGCTGTACTTTGCAGGTTTTTCTCAGTTTCTCTGATCAAACATTTTATTATATTGTGCTTTTTTGTTCAACACCCTCAAAGGTTTTCTGGTATAACACACTTTAAACTAAAGAATAATGCTGCCAGCTGTGTCTCTAGGAACTTTTAAATGTCTTGAAAATCTTCATACAGCCTTAGACTTTATAATATAATAAAACTATTTCTTCTATATAGCTTTTGTGAGAGCTCTGTTGACTTTACCATATTTGCTACTCAACTTCAGCACATGCATGGACTAACTGTATGTATGTGTAACAGCTCAACCTCATTCTGTTTTTAAATAGTGTTTCTAAAGGCTTTATTGTGTTTTAAGACAATTTTGTTCCCCACCATAAAAATAACTGACTAAAAACAGCAATGTTGAACAGGGGTTGAGTAATTATGACATGGTTGTGTTATTAAAAAATCCTATAACTCAAAAACATTACATTGTATATTGACATTATCACTTTTAATTTACCAGTAATCTGTTATAGATGCAATTTTTATAAAGTCCTGGATCTTCACAAAAGCTTGTATTTGTAAAGTATTGCAGTCACCAGGGGGTTGAATAATTTCGATTGCATTTGTGTGTATATATATATATATATATATATATATATATATATATATATATATATATATATATATATATATATATATATATATATATATATATATATACATTGGCAGGCGACGCTAGGACACAGTGCTTATTTCTCACTGAATATTTTAATCAAAAAACCATACATATTGCGATTTTTTTTTTCAGTATTTTGCTTTTTTTTTGCACCCTCAGATTCCAGATTTTCAAATAGTTATTTCTATCCTAACAAACCATACATCAATGAAAAGCTTATTTATTCAGCCTAGCTTTCAGATGATGTATAAATTTCTGTTTAAAAAAATTGACCCTTTTGACTGGTTTGGTGGTCCTTGGTACATAATATATTGTTGTATTTTGCTCAGTTCCTTCAAATGACAGCCCATAGCATTATACTGTAATACAAATAGAAAATACTTTAGTGTTACTGAATCAAACTGATGCTTTACCAACAAGTCAAGTCAAGTCACCTTTATTTATATAGCGCTTTTAACAATACAGATTGTGTCAAAGCAACTGCACTGTATTTAAACAGCACAATAGTGTGTAAGTAACGCATTATTGTAAATAATCAATTTTCAGTTAAAGGCAGTTCATCAATGAATTCAATGATATC